>NW_027195847.1:7500-129390 GCF_038502225.1 Cherax quadricarinatus | reverse complement strand
TGTTTACCATATCGGAGTAATTGAAATTTCTCATCGTTGAACTTCATATTGTTTTCTGCAGCCCATTGAAAGATTTGGTTGATGTCCGCCTGGAGCCTTGCAGTGTCTGCAATGGAAGACACTGTCATGCAGATTCGAGTGTCATCTGCAAAGGAAGACACGGTGCTGTTTCTGACATCCTTGTCTATGTCAGATATGAGGTTGAGAAACAAGATGGGAGCGAGTACTGTGCCTTGCGGAACAGAGCTTTTCACCGTAGCCGCATCAGACTTTACTCTGTTGACTACTACTCTTTGTGCTCTGTTTGTGAGGAAGTTATAGATCCATCTACCAACTTTTCCTGTTATTTCTTTAGCAGGCATTTTGTGCTCTATTACGCCATGGTCACACTTGTCGAAGGCTTTTGCAAAGTCTGTATTTATTACATCTGCAATTTTTGTGTCTTCTAGTGCATCTAGGACCTTGTCGTAGTGATCCAGTAGTTGGGACAGACAGGAGCGACCTGCTCTAAACCCATGTTGCTCTGGGTTGTGTAATTGATGGGTTTCTAGATGGGTGGTGATCTTGCTGCTTAGGACCCTTTCAAAGATTTTTATGACATGGGATGTTAGTGCTATCGGTCTGTAGTTCTTTGCTATTGCTTTACTGCCACCTTTGTGGAGTGGGGCTATGTCTGTTGTTTTTAGTAACTGTGGGACGATCCCCGTGTCCATGCTCCCTCTCCATAGGATGGTAAAAGGACGTGATAGGGGCTTCTTGCAGTTCTTGATGAACACGGAGCTCCATGAGTCTGGCCCTGGGGCAGAGTGCATGGCCATGTCATTTATCGCCTGTTTGAAGTCATTTGGCGTCAGGATAATATCAGATAGGCTTGTGTTAACATAGAGGATATATTTCACTCGTTATTACATCTTAGTCCAGATGACTATCACTGAATACTTCTCTTAAGTCAGTCCTGATGACTCACATGTATAGGTGAGTCCAGATGACTCAGACTTGCATCTCTCATAGGTCAGTCATGATAACTCACACATGAGCATCTCATGTGTTAGAACAGGTGGAACACAAACAATACTTCTCTTTCATTCTTCAGTTTACATGATCAATACACAGAATACAGCTTATTGGTTAGACGTAGTTATATCATACAATCACAGGTCGGCCCAGATGAGCCTCAAACAATGCATCTCTCTCTCAGAATTCAGTCTCAAAGACTCTCACACCCAGTATCTCTCGTATAATTATTAACGCAGATGACCCTCAAACTATCCATTACTTCTATGTTACTTCAAAATGACTGCAACACTAATCGTATGTCCAGGTGATTCACACAGGACATCTCTCATTGATGAGATCAAATGACTCACACAGTGTATTTCTCGAAACACACACAAATCACTCGCACATAACTTGTGGAGAACTGTCCCTCTTGCGTGTGTAGTTAGCTGACTGTTAGAGCCACCTACGTCACCAAGAATACAAGAACTCCCCACTAATTATGAACATGATAATCAATTCCTTCACAATGGTTTTGTCAAACCAAGGATACAGGACACTGGCTACTTGTACAAACAATATCATGGATTGCAATCTACTTAATGAACAAGGTGGCTACATGAACTTGCGTGGTCCAATTCTTCTCTACCTGAGGACTCAGTGTGGTACTTATAGACATCACCACAAGACCCATTGACTTTGATCCTGTAAAATGATGAGCAGACATTTAATTAGAATGTCATCAGTCACCATAGTTGACATTCACTCAGCTTAAGCCGTGCACTAGTAACACTCACAAGGTCATAGTTTACTACTCTAGATCCAGAGATCCACTAAATCACATAAATGAGTCTTGATATTCTCACACACCTGTCCTTGATTAGATCTTATGTTAGGTTAGAAACTAACTGCCCCGGGAATTCAGACTTGACTTGCTCAAGTGCCAGCCTTGCCTTGGGCTCCGTCGCCAGTACTGGCAATAAAGAGAGCTAAATAAGTGTTCTTGATATGTAAGAATGTCACTCATTATGACATTCATAAATTCAAGGTTCTGAGATCTGGTGACACACAGATCTCATTACTAATATTGAGCCATTGAAGATTTAGACATGTCAGAAGGAGTGAGATGTGGCATTTTGTGGTCTATCTCCTAGGTGAGGGGAAAGTCTTTAAGAAACCCCCACCTTCCTCCGCCATTTGGTCGAAAAGGGATACCGTCGAAGTGACCTCGGGGTCACATAGCTATGTCAAGAGAGAGAGGGAGAAGGTAAGAAATATCCGGTGGCATAAATTTCACCACATGATTCACGAAGAATATTTCTTTTACAAATAAATGATCAGATGATTGATACTGATGAATGCATACCTTGGTATACTGTACTCTTCCTCAATGTGCAGTACACTGCGTCAGTCACTGTGTTATGTTCCTCAGTTGGTAGCGAGCTCACATCCCATATAGAGGGTTCGTGGTTCGATCCTCGGCATGGAAAGACATGTTGGGTGTATTTCCTTCCACCTGTTTCCCATATTCAACTAGCAGTCAGAAGGTACCTTGGTATTAGTTAGATTGTGGATATCATCCTAGGAGGTGCTAAAACACCTTAGACGGAGATTGCTGTGAAAAGTGCTCATCACCCTCTGCTCCTCATAATTATGTATCATGCTTCACTCATCATGCTGTTAACATTTAAATGCTGCACTCTGTCTAAATGGTATATTACTGTAAATATTTAGTGTCAGCATAGTTGCTGATCCCCGGGTGTATATGTATATGTTATCTGAGTATCATAGTACCATCCATATGTTTTACATAGTTGACCCCTTGCTAGGCTCAGTGACTAGCATGTGTGACATAGTCACGTGATGCCGTCATGTGAGTCGCTGCTGCTCCCAGCCTCGTCCTCACTCCACGCTTAGGTCTACGAACAGGCAACACAGGCAGTCTGGGCTCCCCTCTCACACTCTGCTAATATATGTTACCATCCAACAACTGTGTTTAACTCCAACCATCACATCTCCACGAACCCTCCCGACAAATGGTGCCAGTGGTGAGCGCGTAAAATTTGATATTTACGCAGGTGTATGGAGACAGCTTCTGTCAGCCGATGACGGACATTTTGTGTCACCAGCAGGCTTAGCCTAGCAGCCAGCTACCCAAGCAAGCATTCACCAGCCTGTTTGACTCCAGCTTATTGGTCAATCTTTGTGTCTTAGTGTTTAACTGCTTATTTTCATTACTTCCGAGAGGTTGACCCAGGTTTGCAAATTAAGCCAAGCCACCAAGCCAGTCTGTGGGGGGAGTCAGCCCTACACCATCCAGCCTGTCTTGAGTACCAGTCTTGCCTGATAAGCCAGCTTTCCACCCATGTTGTGCTCATCGTTACAAGTTCTCAAGCCAGTCTGTGTGAAGGGTTAAGCCAAGCCAGCCAGCAACTAACCCAGGTGCTAACCCAGTACTCAAGCAAGCCACTTGAGTTCCAGCCTTCACCATCACTTGTGCTCCAAGTTCCAAGCCATCCTGAGTGCTTGTACCATCCCTGTGGTGTTGTGGTATTTTGTGGGTTTTTAAGCCAGCCTGGCTTAGAATATTCTCGTGCCTAGTGTGGGTGTACCCAGAGCATGTGGATTATGCCATTTTCCCATAGGCCCAGCCACCATGCGGTGTCACTGCCTCAACCACCCACACCTTCCACCACTACCACTGTTTTTTTTTTTGTACCCTCATAACGGGTCCTAGCACCTTATTTTACAGACCACATAAGAGGTCAAGAGACAAGAGTGTTCCTTTAACCCAGTGCGCCTATGTAAAAGCCTCCTGTGTGAGTCTGTCATCGATTTAAGCACAAATTCATCGAGACATTAACGTGTTGATAGTGGAGAGACACCGACAGCCCACGAGACTCCACCACTACTCTCATTCTTCACTAACATCGCTCCAGTGATAATAAATAGTATTTTTTTATAGAGACATTTGCAAGTGATGAGACAATTTTTCAGTGATTTCTTAGTGACATTTCTTTTTCAGTGATTTCTTAGTGACATTTCTTTTTCAGTGATTTCTTAGTGACATTCGGTGACTTTTAATTAGACTCAGTGTTCATTACATTCTGTTTGCAATATTTTTTTTTGCTTCAGTGTTTAAATTTTCGTGGTTTATTTTTATGACTGTTGTGTTGTTCCTTTTTTTTTATATATATACTTGAAGTAAGAATTTTAACATTTTTCCCTGTTGTGTGCACTATATAAGCAGTATAAACTTGTGTTTACTAAGCACAATTATCGTGTGTTCACAGTACTGTGTTCCTTGCCTAGTAATTTATGCAGTGAAGTAATTCAGTAACTTATCTTATATTCTGCATCACAATTCAGTGTTGTCTCAGTTTTTTTTTCTCCCAGCATTTGTGTCCTTGCTGATTTTGCATTAATTCATTTTTTTTACTGTGTGTTGAACATTCTTGTGTTAATTCCCTTCATTTAGCCAGTGTCTAATTTGTCCAATCTCCACAGACAATAGTGCCATTATTTTGTTGAAGCAAGAGAATTATTTTCCAATTTTTGTCTACACAAGACCTTATTGCAAGACAATTTTCATAGTATTGTGCATATATTGATGTGTTTTGTTCCTGCCTCATTGTAAGTGTTAACCTTTCTCTGTTTTGTATTTTTTGCCCTTTATTATTTTTCATATTTCATTGAACAAATTCACTCTTAGTGCAATCTTTAACTTTTTTTTTTAAAGTAAATCATTCTTTTGCTTGTTCAGCAAGTGTTTCTTAAGCTGCAGTTAAGAGTTAAAGTGTTCAATAAGTTCATCCCTTGATCATTTTTTTATTGTTTTTGTAAACTTCATTTCTTGTGTGTTCATTTTTTTTATTTTTGCAGTATTGCCTCATTCTGCAATGATTCTTGTGCAAGTATTGTGCTGCCATTAATTTTTCCTTTCAGAATTTTTTTATGTAGTGTTGTGTTGTGCAGTATTTCAGTTTTGCTAGAGTTAGTAAATTTGCTAGAGTTTATTTCAGTGCAATATTGCTACAGTTTATTTCAGTGCAATATTCTGTGATTTCAGTTTTACATTTCTTGTTTGCTGTGCATAATATTTTATTCTTTGTGTGTCACTTAATTTTTTTTTTCTGTGATTTCAGAGAATTGCTTTCCCAGTCCATTTTAATTTTGCACAAGGTTCATTGATTATATTTTATCATTTTTGAGTGATTTATCATTTATTATTGAATTTCCTTATTGAATTGAGAGTAAAGACAATTCTTTGTGCCATTAATTCTAATTAAAGTAAATTTGAGTAAATTTGATCTGAGTAAAGTAAAATTTCTCTTGATTTTCAAAGTGTTGCTTATCCAGTTGAGTGTTTGTTTTATGTGAGTTTTCTTTGCTCCAAAGTGTGACTTGTCATTTATTTTCTTTACTTATGCAGAATACTTAATCATTTTCTTCCCATTTAAGCTTATTGTGTCATTCTCTTCATTATTCTCACTTTTATGTCCTTAAATAAGTTCCCTGAGAAGAGGTCCCAGTCACTTTTGCTTACTTAGTGTATCATGCCAGTCAAAGTAAATGTTAATCAGTCCACAGTACCAATATTCCCTTACTGTCTGAAAGACAATACCTAGCCCTTGAGCAATGTGTTTGTTCTCACAGCTTGTATCTGAGATTTGTTAAAGTGCTGCGGAATGTGAAGTTCAGATTAAGTTCCTACAGATCCGTGAATTACTTATTAACATAGCCGAGCGGTCAGGCACTAGTAATACTGTCACTCCTGTCTGGAATCCAGCCACAATATCGTGCACGCAGGATAGTGTACAGTTACCTTGGGTTTCAGAGGAACCTCAGACAACCCTGGGTGCTGAGACTACTATCCCTGTGATGGCGACTTGTTCAGGTAGTCGTTCCTTCCAGGGGACGCTTTGTGAAGAACTTTACTTGTAATGAGTTATGCCATCTCTTGCTGATACCACAAGCCGTTGCAGAAAGCCGTTTCTGTGACTAGTGTACTCACTTGAGTGTTGTTGTTGTTCCTTGTGTTCCAGATGGTGATACTATCCTCGCTGCAATGTAAAAAGTTGTTTCTCGAGTAACTTTCACATGTTGTTAACGTTTTGAGAGATAGAGCAGTCTCTTTATATTGCGTGTTATAGCTGATACCTCGTGTCACTTGTGTGCGACTCAGAGTATGAATAATAATAACCCAACAAAAAGCTGCAGTAAGAATAATCACTAAATCCCATCCCTGGCAGCACACCCCCCCACTCTTCAAAGATCTAAACTTACTCCCAGTTCAGTACATCCATACTTACTACTGTGCAATCTATATCTACAGGGCCTTAAACTCTAATATCAACCTTGACCTAAAACACTTTCTTGATAGTTGTGACAGAACCCACAGGCATAACACCAGACACAAACATCTCTACGACATTCCCCGTGTCCGACTAAACCTTTACAAAAATTCAATGTATGTCAAAGGCCCTAAAATCTGGAATACCCTACCTGAGAACTCTAGAACTGCAGACACATTCATCACCTTCAAAACTACCATTAGAAAACATCTTATCTCACTGATACACCCCATCAACTAACTACACGAATACCACCTGGTGGTTCACACTTACACTCGCTCACTCATTTGACCATAAACAGAAATATTAATCTCAGTCTTAAAATAATGAATCCTGTGATACTCCAATACTGAAACTATATACTGTGCCAAAACAAAAGCATTCACATTGCTAAACTCATAAACTAGTATTTAGTCACTTAGCCATAATACCAACTTACCTCATAATTTGTAATATTTTACAATTAAGAATAAAACTAAGTATGCCCGAAATGCCTAGCCATGCTAAGCGTTCTAGTGGTACACTCTGTAATCACAATTTTACTACATGTAAACCAAACAATAACCAAATTTCTGTAAACTCAGCATTGTAATCCTTATAGAGAATAAACTTTGAATTGAATTGAATTAAACATGGGACGTCTCAGGACGTTAGTCCGTCTCCTTCTATTCTTCTCGTTAGTTGGCAGGTGATCCTCTCTGTCATTCCAAGAGTAGTGTTGGGAGCTGTGAGTCGAGTGATTTACTGTTTGACCGGAGCCCCACACGTCACCTTTTGGGGGGGGGGGGAAAGAGGGAGGGGAAGGGATAGTGGGAGCTAGACTGACCCTACCTTAACAAGCAGCCGGCAATCAAACTATCACTTTCGGGGAGGGGGAAAAAGGGGGGGGGGAATAGCGGGAGCTGGACTTACCCTACCTTAACAAGTAGCCGGCAATGAAACTATTGTTACTATACACTCCCTTGCTACTCCTATCTATTGAACTTTTCCCTCACACTCCCCCATACCAAGACTTATAGTCAAGGAGTATAAGAAGAATAGGCGAGGAAAAAGTTCTAACACATTGAAGTCGCATATGGCAACAAATCTTCTACCGACTGTCATGACTTAACCAGTCAGAGAAATAATTGGATGAACCATTGATATACACAATATGGAACTTAAAAGCTTGGAGATCCAATGTCCACCTCAAGAGGCGACTGTTGGTTCCCTTAAAAGTTTCTAGGTATATCAAAGGTTTGTGATCCGTCTCTAAAATGAATTCTTTTCTCAGTAAATAAAATTTAAGCTTGGAGATACCCCACACAAGGGCCAAACATTCCTTTTCTATGGTGGAGTATCTCGTTTCTGCAGGAAGGAAGTTTTAGATTTAATAAATATACAGGAACTAGGAGTGTGTGTATTTTGTGTAGTAAGCATCTGACACCTATTGCAAGAACTATACTTCTTCGTAACCTGAGAATACATGTTTGGCCAAAAATAAGTGTGCTTGAGTTTATGCCACGTCTTACAATGAGCCAAGTGTTTGGTCACTGGCAAATCATGAGCCATTTGAAGAATAGTCTCTCGACATGGTTTAGGAACAACAAGTAGGGAATAATCTATCACTGAAGAATGAGATTTAAAGACCGACTTATATAAGATACCATTAATATATTCAAACTTATGAGATACGTATCTCTCATGGATAACTTTGTTGTTAAAAGCTTGATTATGACAATTCCGAAGTGAAGGGCAATTGCGCTGTATATTGACAAAGTCATCCTTGGACATAAAATCTGGGAAAATAAAAGGACTTACGCTGGGAGGAGAGGTAGGAGAAGCCAGGGTTATGGTCTGAGCCCTAGTCAAGACATTGAGAGTGCCGGAGGCAATACCCTTACTTTCACTCGACGAGTGGACAGGTGATCCTGCTACCTCACTATCGAGAGCAGTATCATCTGTTTCCACCCCCAAATGAACAGTACGAGACAATGCAGCTTCCGGTGCGGAATTGTTAAGGGGCTTATTTAACTGGCAAGGAGGAAGAGCTGGAAAACTTAGATCCGCCTCTGAAGGAAGAACGGCACCTTTAATGTTACCCACTATTATAGAACAAGTAATTGGGGCTAGTACTGCATTAGTCCAACCGGTGAACCATTTAGTTTTCAAGTAACAACGTTTTGTAGGGAAAGTATTTTCACCTCCCAAGTAATCTGAAAGAATAGTGAAGACACGAGAGGTTTTAAAGTAAGGGAACAGTTTGTCCGAAATTACGATGCACGTACATCCAGTGTCACGTAATATGTCTGAGACTTTTATACCATTAACTGCTCCTGAACTGAAGGGAACTTGGTCATTACCGTCAACAAAACATCTACCAACTTTCTCTATTTTCTTGGAAGGACAATCTGGACGTTTATGTCCGATACCACCACACCGATGACATGTTGATATAATAGCTGGTGACTGCTTCTACTGTAGGCTTCTTAATCTTTGGTTCAGGTAAACCATTGCCCTTAAGGTTCGATCCTTTTAGGTCTTTATAGGAATTGTGAGCCTCAGCATACAGGTCAGCGGCCTCAGCAACTTCCTCAGCTTTAATCAGGTTGCATTCTCTAATGAATGTTCTTATCTGGTGGGGAAGAGCTGTCAGGAACTGGTCAGCAACCATGAAGTCTCTAAGAGATTCATAACTGTGATCAATTCCTGAACTCTCTATCCAAAAGTTGAACAAACGAAAGAGTGTTACCTGTAACTGCTGAAAGTTCTGGCCAGGCTGTAAGGTGGCATACCTGAAATCTTTCCTGTAAGAATTTGTGGTTTTTTGATATGCTTCAAGGATTGCCTTCTTCAGTAGGTTATAATTACATATGATATCCTGCGACAAAGTTGAATAGATATTCAAGGCTGTACCAGAAAATAACATTCCTAACCTAGTAGCCCAGGTGTCAGCAGGCCATTCACAGAGGGTAGCGGTATTTTCGAACCTGATAATATATGAAGTAATGTCTTCCCCCTCTGTGAAGGGAGGTAAATTAGGTGTTGGAATATGTGCACTGACTGCACGTTGTTCCATTACTCCTTCCTCTAATTGTTGTTGTGTAAAAGTTAACTTTTTATTCTCTAATTCAAGGCGAGATTTTTCGAGCTAACGATCTTTTTCTCTCTCCCTTAACTCATGTTCTCTAGCTCTTTCCTCACGATCAAGTCTATCACGCTCTTTTTTCAAATTCAAATTCAAAGTTTATTCTCTATAAGGATTACGGTGCTGAGTTTACAGAAATTTGGTTATTGTTTGGTTTACATGTAGTAAAATTGTGATTACAGAGTGTACCACTAGAACGCTTAGCATGGCTAGGCATTTCGGGCATACTTAGTTTTATTCTTAATTGTAAAATATTACAAATTATGAGGTAAGTTGGTATTATGGCTAAGTGACTAAATACTAGTTTATGAGTTTAGCAATGTGAATGCTTTTGTTTTGGCACAGTATATAGTTTCAGTATTGGAGTATCACAGGATTCATTATTTTAAGACTGAGATTAATATTTCTGTTTATGGTCAAATGAGTGAGCGAGTGTAAGTGTGAACCACCAGGTGGTATTTGTGTAGTTAGTTGACGGGGTGTATCAGGGAGATAAGATGTTTTCTAATGGTAGTTTTGAAGGTGATGAATGTGTCTGCAGTTCTAGAGTTCTCAGGTAGGGTATTCCAGATTTTAGGGCCTTTGACATACATTGAATTTTTGTAAAGGTTTAGTCGGACACGGGGAATGTCGTAGAGATGTTTGTGTCTGGTGTTATGCCTGTGGGTTCTGTCACAACTATCAAGAAAGCGTTTTAGGTCAAGGTTGATATTAGAGTTTAAGGCCCTGTAGATATAGATTGCACAGTAGTAAGTGTGGATGTACTGAACTGGGAGTAAGTTTAGATCTTTGAAGAGTGGGGGGGTGTGCTGCCAGGGATGGGATTTAGTGATTATTCTTACTGCATCTTTTTGTTGGGTTATTATTGGCTTTAGGTGTGTTGCTGCAGTTGATCCCCAAGCACAAATAGCATAGGTGAGGTATGGATAAATAAGTGAGTGGTATAGTGTGAGAAGGGCATTTTGCGGCACGTAGTATCGTATCTTGGAGAGGATCCCAACCGTTTTGGATACTTTTTTGGCTATATGCTGGATATGGGTGCTGAAATTCAGGTTGTTGTCAAGGTATAAGCCTAGGAATTTTCCCCCATTATTTCTGGTAATTAGAGTGTTGTCAATCTTAATGTTAATTTGTGCATCTCCTGCTCTGCTACCAAACATAATATAGTAAGTTTTGTCAGTGTTAAGCATAAGTTTATTGGCTGTCATCCAAGTCGATATTTTAATCAGCTCCTCATTCACAATGGTGTTGAGGGTGGCAAGATTAGGGTGAGAGATGACATAAGTCGTGTCATCAGCAAAGAGAATGGGTTTGAGGTGTTGGGATACGTTTGGAAGGTCATTGATGTATATGAGGAAGAGCAGGGGACCAAGGACACTTCCCTGCGGAACTCCAGTATCAAGTGGCCGTGTTGCTGATGCTGTGTCTTTAATGGTGACGTACTGATACCTATTAGTAATGTAAGATTTGAAATAAGCAAGCGCATGGCCTCTTATACCGTAGTGGTCAAGTTTGTGGAGTAGGATTTCGTGGTTTACTGTGTCAAAAGCTTTTCTTAGGTCAATAAAAATTCCTAGTGGATATTCCTTATTTTCCAATGCTGTGTAAAGCAGATCTAGCATTTTTATGATTGCATCATTAGTGCTTTTATTTTTCCTGAATCCAAACTGGCAGGGGTTGAGTATGTTTTGAGCCGTTATAAATGAATACAGTCTCTTGTACACGAGTTTCTCAAAGATTTTGGATAGCAATGGTAAGTTAGATATTGGCCTATAGTTGTTTAAGTCTTGCTCTCTTTCTAACTGTCTTTCTTTGCTTTCTCTTTCAGTTCTGTCTCTCTCCTTTTTCTCCTGTCTTTCAAGGTTCTCTTTCTCCTTTTTCTCTTCTCTTTCGATTCTCTCTCTCTCCTTTTCTCCTTGTCTTTCCCTTTCTGTCTCTCTTCTCTCTCAATCCTCTCTCTTTCAAGTCTTTCCTGGATCTTAGCACTAATTAAAGATTCTAAATTTTTCCCTGTTATTCCTAACTTACTTCCAGCATTCATCCAAAACTGGTATTCCTCCATACTTGCAAGAATAACTTAAACTACCAGAGGAAAAAGTGATACTGGTATTAAAGAAAACGGAGGGTTCAATTCCTGCTCTGCTCAACCTGTAAATAAATCAGAGGGCTCGATCCCTGCTTCAATTAAACAATATGTATTAATGAAAACGAAGGGTTCTATGCCGGCTCCGAGCAAACAGTAAGTAGAATGGGGTCCCTTGACCATCCAATCTTCTCACCAACAAATCAAGAGTGTCCTACGACAGTTCCCTTGATATAATAAAGAGCTCAATGAAACAAATTGTCACTGGAAAATCTCGGGTCCCTAGAGTCTAATCCTCCAAAGTGTTTCAAGCTCGAAAAGGTGGCAGAATTAAATATTATATCCTGCCTGACTTGACTTACAATAAATTGAGACTATAACAATTACCAAATCTTTTAAATACCTGTACCGTAGTCCTACCATAGAGAATTACTCATGGCTGGTGGTAACCGTCTGTGGTATGCGGCGTTGAAGTTCCAATGGTAGATTCGAGATGGAGTTGAATCTTGATTCAGTCGAGTTGATCCTGGCAAGGTCGCCACTTGTGAAGGCTTACTCAGCCCTGTAACAACTTCAGTCAGTATTACCAAGGCTGGCTCCTCCTCAGGAAAATTAATGAATAGAAAAAGAAATAACAGACAATGATAAGCACTTTATTATTTAGAAACGGAAAATGTAAAACAATAAAACATGAATGGGTATCCTAATTGAAAGAAAAATGAAAAATGAAATGAAAAAAATTGCATTTGAACTCACTGCTAATATAGGTATGTCGTGGTAATGGGGTGTCAGGTGTTGGTGACACTGCGTGTTGTTGAAATCGTAGCTGTTGCTGATGTGGGGGGGTAGCAGGTGTTGGTGACCACCACCGGCTCGTTCTTCACAGAGTATAGCCGTGAGTAAGTACTTCAGATGACAGGAAAACAGGTTCGTTACCACTGCTATGATGAGGGGTTAGGTCCTGTGTTGGCTTACATAACAGGTAAGTAGACTAAACATGGGACGTCTCAGGACGTTAGTCCATCTCCTTCTATTCTTCTCGTTGGTTTGCAGGTGATCCTCTCTGTCATTCCAAGAGTAGTGTTGGGAGCTGTGAGTCGAGTGATTTACTGTTTGACCGGAACTCCACACATCACCTTTCGGGGGGGGGGGAAGAGGGAGGGGAAGGGATAGCGGGAGCTAGACTGACCCTACCTTAACAAACAGCTGGCAATCAAACTATCACTTTTGGGGAGGGGGAAAAAAGGGGGGGGGAATAGCAGGAGCTGGACTTACCCTACCTTAACAAGTAGCCGGCAATGAAACTATTGTTACTATACACTCCCTCGGTACTTCCATCTATTGAATTTTTCCCTCACATTCCTCCAGTAAGAAAGAATTGATCCCATGTGGTCAGGTGTGATTCGATTCCTGCTCCAGGAAGATCTTATTCTGACTGTGAAGCCACCAGCACCCATAAGTGACTTTGTCATGAACCAAGAATTACTGTATCGAACAATCGAGTTGGGAACTCCAAGCAGAAGAGTATACCCATTAGTAATTCCACTGTAACTAGTGAATGTAGCTGTATCTTTTGTAGATACTTGTTCAGATCTCCCTCAGTCAAGGCATGTGTTAGCCATTGCAAAGGAATTCGATCCACCCAAAGACGATAACCATTCTGCAGATGTAAATCTTACCCTCGCAGAGTTGGGCTTAAATGTACATAGCCTGTATAATTAGATGTCCAAGATGAATGAAGTCATCAACTGTGTTTTTATTATTAGCTGATCAGTTTTTCAGAATTTTTTTTTTGTGTTCACGTTCAATCCGAATTCTGAGAATTTAGCAGTACTGATCTGTGCGTGCCAGATCTGCCTTTGCTGTTAATTACTTTCACCTTTGTAAATATATATATTCTTCCTCAGAATCTGAAGAGTGCATGAATACAGATCGATCAATCAATTCCATCCTTTATTATACTATGATTTGTAATTATAATTCGTAATGCATTATGTTAACACCCATTACGTTAACACCCATTACGTTAACACCCATTACATTAACATCTATTACGATACCATCCATTAGTTCTAAGTTACATATGTCTTTGCTATTGTATAGAATCAGCCTAAAGCCACTTGCCTGTTCAGCCAATAACATAGTATGTTATGTTGAGACGACATATGTAACATGACCGAGCTGTAAGCATAGTTGCTGATCCCCTGTATATGTATATGTTATCTGAGTATCATAGTTAGTACCATGCATATGTTTTACATAGTTGACCCCTTGTTAGGCTCAGTGACTAGCATGTGTGTCGTCATGTGATGTCGCATGTGAGTGCTGCGCTCCCAGTCTCGTCCTCACTCTGCGCTTAGGTCTACGAACAGGCAACACAGGCAGTCTGGGCTCCCCTCTCACTCTCTGCTAATATATGTGTTACCATCCAATGACTGTGTTTATCTCCAACCATCACATCTCCATGAATCCTCCCATCACACTGATCATGCTGTGTTACTGAATACTGCCTCACCCATCATGCTGTGTTACAGTATACTGCCTCACTGATCATGCTGTGTTACAGTATACTGCCTCACTGATCATGCTGTGTTACAGTATACTGCCTCACTGATCATGCTGTGTTACAGTATACTGCCTCACTGATCATGCTGTGTTACAGTATACTGCCTCACTGATCATGCTGTGTTACAGTATACTGCCTCACCCATCATGCTGTGTTACAGTATACTGCCTCACTGATCATGCTGTGTTACAGTATACTGCCTCACTGATCATGCTGTGTTACAGTATACTGCCTCACCCATCATGCTGTGTTACAGTATACTGCCTCACTGATCATGCTGTGTTACAGTATACTGCCTCACTGATCATGCTGTGTTACAGTATACTGCCTCACCCATCATGCTGTGTTACAGTATACTGCCTCACTGATCATGCTGGAACCTACCTGGAGTCTACCTGGAACTTTCCTGGAGTCTACCTGGAGCCTTCCTGGAGTCTACCTGGAACCTACCTGGAATCTACCTGGAACCTACCTAGAGTCTACCTGGAACCTACCTGGAGTCTACCTGGAACCTACCTGGAGTCTACCTGGAACCTACCTGGAGTCTACCTGGAACCTACCTGGAGTCTACCTGGAACCTACCTGGAGTCTACCTGGAACCTACCTGGAGTCTACCTGGAACCTACCTGAACTACCTACCCTGTAGTCTACCTGGATTATTTTTATAATCATTGGGAATGTCTAAACCCATAGGATTATACAGCGCCTGTGGGGTGGGGGGGGGGTTAATGGAAGGTATTCAGGCGTAATTCAGGCAACTGGAGCACAGATCCAATTCCCTTGATCAAGAGCCCCTCACCAGCGTCAAGGAACCTCCCTTGAGGGGAGTCTACCTGGACGTTGTTCAGGGAGTTAACGCCCCCGAAGCCCTGTCATCGACCAGCATTCTGTGGATCATGTCCTTATTAACCAGGTTGTTTTTTTATGGCTACACGCAGTCCACAACCTGGCTGATCAGACATTAACTTAAGGTATCTGTCCAGTTTTCTTTTGAAGACAGCCAGGGATCTATTAGTAATTCTCCTTATGTATGATGGGAAGTAGTTGAAAAGTCTTGTACCCCAGATACCTATTGAGTTTTCTCTTAGTGTACTGATGGCATCCCAGCTCTTCATCGTTGCTATGTTCCAGCGTCTACCTAGACTTTTGCTGTCGTAGGCAGTGATTTTTGTGTGCAGATTTCTGATCAGTCAATCTACGATTTTCCTGTTGTAGATTATGATGCATCTTTCCCTCTTCGGTGATACCTAATTATGTTAGTCACAGCATCTCAGACATGGAAAATAAACCAAAAATGGGAGTCGCAGCAATGTAGTCCATTTAAAGAACCAATAATATCGGAAATAAATACACACAACTGAAAAACACACAACTGAAAGTAGTTACTCGTGTCAATAAGTTTTACGTAGAATTCAACATAAATCAGACAGCAGTAACAATGGCACAAATCTCTTAAGCCTTCAGGAGACACAAGATGAACATAATTACTTTCTTGCACCCAGAATGACTCAGGAGAAACCAAAGATAATAATGACCAATGTGTTGATTCTCTCATCATCAAATTTAAAGTTTGTTTATCCTTTTAACTGCATCCTGCTGTCTGCACCCAGACCAACATTACCACTGCATTTATTACACTCATCTCCATAAAGTGAATTACTGAGAATTATCACTGTAATTACTAACTTTTCTACAACCTCGGTACCATCCCTCAACTACAACCTCGGTACCATCCCTCAACTACAACCTCGGTACCATCCCTCAACTACAACCTCGGTACCATCCCTCAACTACAACCTCGGTACCATCCCTCAACTACAACCTCGGTACCATCCCTCAACTACAACCTCGGTACCATCCCTCAACTACAACCTCGGTACCATCCCTCAACTACAACCTCGGTACCATCCCTCAACTACAACCTCGGTACCATCCCTCAACTACAACCTCGGTACCATCCCTCAACTACAACCTCGGTACCATCCCTCAACTACAACCTCGGTACCATCCCTCAACTACAACCTCGGTACCATCCCTCAACTACAACCTCGGTACCATCCCTCAACTACAACCTCGGTACCATCCCTCAACTACAACCTCGGTACCATCCCTCAACTACAACCTCGGTACCATCCCTCAACTACAACCTCGGTACCATCCCTCAACTACAACCTCGGTACCATCCCTCAACTACAACCTCGGTACCATCCCTCAACTACAACCTCGGTACCATCCCTCAACTACAACCTCGGTACCATCCCTCAACTACACCATCCTCAACTACAACCTCGGTACCATCCCTCAACTACAACCTCGGTACCATCCCTCAACTACAACCTCGGTACCATCCCTCAACTACAACCTCGGTACCATCCCTCAACTACAACCTCGGTACCATCCCTCAACTACAACCTCGGTACCATCCCTCAACTACAACCTCGGTACCATCCCTCAACTACAACCTCGGTACCATCCCTCAACTACAACCTCGGTACCATCCCGCAACACCATCCCTCAACTACAACCTCGGTACCATCCCTCAACTACAACCTCGGTACCATCCCTCAACTACAACCTCGGTACCATCCCTCAACTACAACCTCGGTACCATCCCTCAACTACAACCTCGGTACCATCCCTCAACTACAACCTCGGTACCATCCCTCAACTACAACCTCGGTACCATCCCTCAACTACAACCTCGGTACCATCCCTCAACTACAACCTCGGTACCATCCCTCAACTACAACCTCGGTACCATCCCTCAACTACAACCTCGGTACCATCCCTCAACTACAACCTCGGTACCATCCCTCAACTACAACCTCGGTACCATCCCTCAACTACAACCTCGGTACCATCCCTCAACTACATAAATACCTCCTGGTACGCATCACTGCACAAGTTCTAACACTAACCACCAGGTTTACCATCCAGAATGATTCAGAAGAAACCTGGGATGGTAATGACCACTCTGCTGATAGTCGCCTGGGATGGTAATGACCACTCTGCTGATAGTCGCCTGGGATGGTAATGACCACTCTGCTGATAGTCGCCTGGGATGGTAATGACCACTCTGCTGATAGTCGCTCTCATCATTAAATGTATACTACGATTATCCTTTCATCCGCCTACAGCTACCCGCATCCAGACCAACATTACCACTGCATAAAGTGAATATTGAGAAAATTTCCACTCTAATTACTAACTTTGCCACAACTTGGGTACCATCCGTCAACTACATAATTACCACCTGGCAAGTATCATTGCACAAGTTTTAACACTATCCACTAAGTTTACCATTGTGTTGATCAAAGCCATCACCAACAACTTCACAAATTACAGTCCTGCAACACGGCAGACAGTCAGTCGTCTTGTTTGGTATTTACGTCAGTGACAGCAACATTCATTACCCTGAGAGACATTTGCAAACTTTTTTCACTAACGTAACATAAATCTTTGTTTGTACAAGTAAGACTAACCTTTTGTGTGACATGTTCAGCTGATAAATATTGTTTAATGTGACTCTTAAAACAATTCAGAACAGTTATCGCATTTTCATGAGATCGATATTTAACACAAAGATTTTTTACCACCAACACTATTGTGACTACCTTTGTCAACTACTGCTGCTACTGCTGTTATTACTTCTGTTACTACTGCTGCTACTACTAGTACTACTGCTACTGCTACTGCTACTACTGTTATTACTTCTGTTACTACTGCTGCTACTACTAGTACTACTGCTACTGCTACTACTGTTATTACTTCTGTTACTACTGCTGCTACTACTAGTACTACTGCTACTGCTACTGCTACTACTGTTATTACTTCTGTTACTACTGCTGCTACTACTAGTACTACTGCTACTGCTACTGCTACTACTACTACTGTTATTACTTCTGTTACTACTGCTGCTACTACTAGTACTACTGCTACTGCTACTGCTACTACTGTTATTACTTCTGTTACTACTGCTGCTACTACTAGTACTACTGCTACTGCTAGTACTACTACTAGTACTACTGCTACTGCTGCTACTGCTACTACTGTTATTACCTCTGTTACTACTACTGCTACTACTAGTACTACTGCTACTACTGTTATTACTTCTGTTACTACTACTGCTACTACTAGTACTACTGCTACTGCTACTACTACATAAATGATAATAATAGTAACAATAACAATAAAAACTAACAGTACAACAATTAATACTGAACCACTACTAAAGCCGCTACTACTAATGCGGATATTACTATTTTCACTACAACTGCTGCTTGTGCTGCTGCTGCACTCCTGCTGCATGTGCTGCTGCTGCACTCCTGCTGCTTGTGCTGCTGCTGCACTCCTGCTGCTTGTGCTGCTGCTGCACTCCTGCTGCATGTGCTGCTGCTGCACTCCTGCTGCTTGTGCTGCTGCTGCACTCCTGCTGCATGTGCTGCTGCTGCACTCCTGTTGCTTGTGCTGCTGCTGCACTCCTGCTGCTTGTGCTGCTGCTGCACTCCTGCTGCATGTGCTGCTGCTGCACTCCTGCTGCTTGTGCTGCTGCTGCACTCCTGCTGCTTGTGCTGCTGCTGCACTCCTGCTGCTTGTGCTGCTGCTGCACTCCTGCTGCATGTGCTGCTGCTGCACTCCTGCTGCTTGTGCTGCTGCTGCACTCCTGCTGCTTGTGCTGCTGCTGCACTCCTGCTGCTTGTGCTGCTGCTGCACTCCTGCTGCTTGTGCTGCTGCTGCACTCCTGCTGCTTGTGCTGCTGCTGCACTCCTGCTGCATGTACTGCTGCTGCTGCTACTGCTACTGCCACAACTAAAACTACTGCTACTAATACTCCTATTACTATTACTACTGCCACTACTACTACTACTACTACTACTACTACTACTACTACACACAAGACACTCCAAGATCATTTTCCCTCAGTTAGATTTGCAGTCTTTGGGCCCCTAGACTGTACTCTGTCTGCAGTCTTCTGCCTTTCCTCAATCTTCAAGACTTTGCACTTGGTGGGACTAAACTCTAGGAGCCAGTTACTGAACCAGGCTTGCAGCCTGTCCAGCAACTGTGTGAATACTCACCTCATTGTTCTCGCTTAATTGTGGCTGCAGGGGTCGAGACCCAGCTCCTGGCCCCGCCTCTTCACTGAACGGTACTAGGTCCTCTCTCTCCCTGCCCCCTGAGCTTTATTCAAATTCAAATTCAAAGTTTATTCTCTATAAGGATTACAATGCTGAGTTTACAGAATTTGGTTATTGTGTGGTTTACATGTAGTAAAATAATAATTACAGAGTATACCACTAGAACACCTAGCATGGCTAGGCATTTCGGGCAGACTTAGTTTAATTCTTAATTTTAAAATATTACAAATTATGAGGTAAGTTGGTATTATGGCTAAGTGACTAAATACTAGTTTGTGAGTTTAGCAATGTGAATGCTTTTGTTTTGGCACAGTACATAGTTTCAGTATTGGAGTATCACAGGCCAACTTATGACTAGTTAAGATTCATTATTTTAATATTGAGATTAATATTTCTGTTTATGGTCAAATGAGTGAGTGAGTGTAAGTGTGAACCACCAGGTGGTATTCGTGTAGTTAGTTGACAGGGTGTATCAGGGAGATAAGATGTTTTCTGATGGTAGTTTTGAAGGTGATGAATGTGTCTGCAGTTCTAGAGTTTTCAGGTAGGGTGTTCCAGATTTTAGGGCCTTTGACATACATTGAATTTTTGTAAAGGTTTAGTCGAACACGGAGAATGTCATAGAGATGTTTGTGTCTGGTGTTATGCCTGTGGGTTCTGTCACAACTATCAAGAAAGCGTTTTAGGTCAAGGTTAATCTTGGAATTTAAGGTCCTGTAGATGTAGATTGCACAGTAGTAAGTGTGGATGTACTGAACAGGGAGTAAGTTTAGATCTATGAAGAGTGGGGGGGGGTGTTGCCAGGGATGGGATTTAGTGATTATTCTAACTGTGGCTTTTTGTTGGGTTATTATTGGCACAAATAGCATAGGTGAGGTATGGATAAATAAGTGAGTGGTATAGTGTGAGAAGGGCATTTTGCGGCACGTAGTATCGTATCTTGGAGAGGATCCCAACCATTTTGGATACTTTTTTGGTTATGTGTTGGATATGGGTGCTGAAATTCAGGTTGTTGTCAAGGTATAGGCCTAGGAATTTGCCCTCATTATGTCTGGCAATTAGAGTGTTGTCAATCTTAATGTTAATTTGCGCATCTCCTGCTCTGCTACCAAACATAATGTAGTAGGTTTTGTCAGTGTTAAGCGTAAGTTTATTGGCTGTCATCCAAGTCGATATTTTGATCAGCTCCTAGTTAACAATGGTGTTGAGGGTGGCAAGATTAGGGGGAGAGATGACATAAGTCGTGTCGTCAGCAAAGAGAATGGGGTTCAGGTGTTGAGATACGTTTGGAAGATCATTGATGTATATGAGGAAGAGCAGGGGACAAAGGACACTTTCCTGTGGAACTCCATTATCAAGTGGCCGTGTTGTTGATGCTGTGTCTTTAATGGTGACATACTGATACCTATTAGTAAGGTAAGATTTGAAATATGCAAGCGCATAGCCTCTTATACCATAATGGTCAAGTTTGTGGAGTAGGATGCCGTGGTCTGCTGTGTCAAAAGCTTTTCTTAGGTCAATAAAAATTCCTAGTGGATATTCCTTATTTTCCAATGCTGTGTAAAGCAGATCTAGCATTTTTATGATTGCATCATTAGTGCTTTTATTTTTCCTGAATCCAAACTGGCAGGGGTTGAGTATGTTTTGTGCCGTTATAAATGAATACAGTCTCCTGTGCACGAGTTTCTCAAAGATTTTGGATAGCAATGGTAAGTTTGATATTGGCCTATAGTTGTTTAAGTCTGTAGGGTCACCACCTTTATATATTGGTGTAACCCTTGCCATCTTGAGTAGTTTCGGGAAGGTGCTAGTTTCTAGTGACTTGTTAAAAAGTAATGAAATAGCATGCGAGAGGACATGGGCCGCTCGCTTGTACAGTAATGGTGGGACATGAGACAGATTCCCTGAGTTATTTTTAAGTGACTTTATAATCTCGGTGACTTCCGTGGGCTCAGCTGGTGCAAGATAGAAGGAATTTGGGAAATTCCCATCTAGGTAGTCCCCAGCATGGGCATTGGTACGTGGGATTTTACTGGTGAGATTAGATCCTATGTTTGAGAAGAAGTCGTTTATCTTGTTAGCTGTGTCAGTGGGATGTAGTGGTGTTTCATTAGGTTTAGTTAGGACAATGTTCTTGTTTTTTTTCAGTTTGTGGGTCCCTAGAATCTGAGAGAGTGTTTTCCAGGTCCTCCTCTAGTGTCTGTGAATCTACTGGAGTATATAGTTGTTTGGCTTTCCTCTATGTGTGAATGTCTACTGGAGTTTCAGAATGGTGCTGGTTAGCCATGGACAACCAAGTGTTTGTTTGTGATCTGTTTCGTTTTTATAGGACAATGTTTGTTGTATAGTCTAAGTAATTTGTCCCTAGAATCTGAGAGAGTGTTTTCCAGGTCTTTTTTATATCTCCTCTAGTGTCTGTGAATCTACTGGAGTAGTATAGTTGTTTGGCTTTCTTTATTACTTTGGTGAGAGCTGATGAATAGTGTTTAAGAATATCTTTGTGTATTAAGCCCTGTCTATATTGCTTTTCATATTGGTGTTTCTTGTCAATGGATTTCAGAATGGTGCTGGTTAGCCATGGACAACCAAGCTGTTTGTTTGTGATCTGTTTCGTTTTTATAGGACAATGTTTGTTGTATAGTCTAAGTAATTTGTTAAGAAAAATGTCTGTCCAGTCATCAATACCATTGACCTTGGAGAATTCTGTAGGCCAGGCGAATGCAAGCTTATGTAGTGCTGGAAGTATGTATTATGTAGGCCTATGTAGGCTTTTGTAGTTCTGGAAGAATTTATTATGCAGGCCTATGTAGGCTTTTGTAGTACGGGAAATATGTACTTTGTCTGCCTAGGAAGGTTCCTATATGTCATTTTTGGCTGGAGTGACTATGACCATTAATGGCCCTGGATAACACTTATAATAATAATAATAATAATGGTAAAAGGACTCAAGGATAGGCCTATATTACTATTAAGTAATAAATTCAAGGAATTTTACTTATTTTTATATAATGATGATAATATAATCTTTGTTTGCTACAAGTACATGATAAAACTTATACAGACCATAGCTGACACCTATGACATACTACTATATAGAAAGACCCTTGTTATGCTGAGAATTTCCCTCAAATTAGGTCGGTTTTGGTCCAGGATATGACCCACACCAGTCCACTAACACCCAGGATGTGACCCACACCAGTCCACTAACACCCAGGATGTGACCCACACCAGTCCACTAACACCCAGGATGTGACCCACACCAGTCCACTAACACCCAGGATGTGACCCACACCAGTCCACTAACACCCAGGATGTGACCCACACCAGTCCACTAACACCCAGGATGTGACCCACACCAGTCCACTAACACCCAGGATGTGACCCACACCAGTCCACTAACACCCAGGATGTGACCCACACCAGTCCACTAACACCCAGGATGTGACCCACACCAGTCCACTAACACCCAGGATGTGACCCACACCAGTCCACTAACACCCAGGATGCGACCCACACCAGTCCACTAACACCCAGGATGCGACCCACACCAGTCCACTAACACCCAGGATGTGACCCACACCAGTCCACTAACACCCAGGATGCGACCCACACCAGTCCACTAACACCCAGGATGTGACCCACACCAGTCCACTAACACCCAGGATGTGACCCACACCAGTCCACTAACACCCAGGATGTGACCCACACCAGTCCACTAACACCCAGGATGTGACCCACACCAGTCCACTAACACCCAGGATGTGACCCACACCAGTCCACTAACACCCAGGATGTGACCCACACCAGTCCACTAACACCCAGGATGTGACCCACACCAGTCCACTAACACCCAGGATGTGACCCACACCAGTCCACTAACACCCAGGATGTGACCCACACCAGTCCACTAACACCCAGGATGTGACCCACACCAGTCCACTAACACCCAGGATGTGACCCACACCAGTCCACTAACACCCAGGATGTGACCCACACCAGTCCACTAACACCCAGGATGTGACCCACACCAGTCCACTAACACCCAGGATGTGACCCACACCAGTCCACTAACACCCAGGATGTGACCCACACCAGTCCACTAACACCCAGGATGTGACCCACACCAGTCCACTAACACCCAGGATGTGACCCACACCAGTCCACTAACACCCAGGATGTGACCCACACCAGTCCACTAACACCCAGGATGTGACCCACACCAGTCCACTAACACCCAGGATGTGACCCACACCAGTCCACTAACACCCAGGATGTGACCCACACCAGTCCACTAACACCCAGGATGTGACCCACACCAGTCCACTAACACCCAGGATGTGACCCACACCAGTCCACTAACACCCAGGATGTGACCCACACCAGTCCACTAACACCCAGGATGTGACCCACACCAGTCCACTAACACCCAGGATGTGACCCACACCAGTCCACTAACACCCAGGATGTGACCCACACCAGTCCACTAACACCCAGGATGTGACCCACACCAGTCCACTAACACCCAGGATGTGACCCACACCAGTCCACTAACACCCAGGATGTGACCCACACCAGTCCACTAACACCCAGGATGTGACCCACACCAGTCCACTAACACCCAGGATGTGACCCACACCAGTCCACTAACACCCAGGATGTGACCCACACCAGTCCACTAACACCCAGGATGTGACCCACACCAGTCCACTAACACCCAGGATGTGACCCACACCAGTCCACTAACACCCAGGATGTGACCCACACCAGTCCACTAACACCCAGGATGTGACCCACACCAGTCCACTAACACCCAGGATGTGACCCACACCAGTCCACTAACACCCAGGATGTGACCCACACCAGTCCACTAACACCCAGGATGTGACCCACACCAGTCCACTAACACCCAGGATGTGACCCACACCAGTCCACTAACACCCAGGATGTGACCCACACCAGTCCACTAACACCCAGGATGTGACCCACACCAGTCCACTAACACCCAGGATGTGACCCACACCAGTCCACTAACACCCAGGATGTGACCCACACCAGTCCACTAACACCCAGGATGTGACCCACACCAGTCCACTAACACCCAGGATGTGACCCACACCAGTCCACTAACACCCAGGATGTGACCCACACCAGTCCACTAACACCCAGGATGTGACCCACACCAGTCCACTAACACCCAGGATGTGACCCACACCAGTCCACTAACACCCAGGATGTGACCCACACCAGTCCACTAACACCCAGGATGCGACCCACACCAGTCCACTAACACCCAGGATGTGACCCACACCAGTCCACTAACACCCAGGATGTGACCCACACCAGTCCACTAACACCCAGGATGTGACCCACACCAGTCCACTAACACCCAGGATGTGACCCACACCAGTCCACTAACACCCAGGATGTGACCCACACCAGTCCACTAACACCCAGGATGTGACCCACACCAGTCCACTAACACCCAGGATGTGACCCACACCAGTCCACTAACACCCAGGATGTGACCCACACCAGTCCACTAACACCCAGGATGTGACCCACACCAGTCCACTAACACCCAGGATGTGACCCACACCAGTCCACTAACACCCAGGATGTGACCCACACCAGTCCACTAACACCCAGGATGTGACCCACACCAGTCCACTAACACCCAGGATGTGACCCACACCAGTCCACTAACACCCAGGATGTGACCCACACCAGTCCACTAACACCCAGGATGTGACCCACACCAGTCCACTAACACCCAGGATGTGACCCACACCAGTCCACTAACACCCAGGATGCGACCCACACCAGTCCACTAACACCCAGGATGTGACCCACACCAGTCCACTAACACCCAGGATGTGACCCACACCAGTCCACTAACACCCAGGATGTGACCCACACCAGTCCACTAACACCCAGGATGTGACCCACACCAGTCCACTAACACCCAGGATGTGACCCACACCAGTCCACTAACACCCAGGATGTGACCCACACCAGTCCACTAACACCCAGGATGTGACCCACACCAGTCCACTAACACCCAGGATGTGACCCACACCAGTCCACTAACACCCAGGATGTGACCCACACCAGTCCACTAACACCCAGGATGTGACCCACACCAGTCCACTAACACCCAGGATGTGACCCACACCAGTCCACTAACACCCAGGATGTGACCCACACCAGTCCACTAACACCCAGGATGTGACCCACACCAGTCCACTAACACCCAGGATGTGACCCACACCAGTCCACTAACACCCAGGATGTGACCCACACCAGTCCACTAACACCCAGGATGTGACCCACACCAGTCCACTAACACCCAGGATGTGACCCACACCAGTCCACTAACACCCAGGATGTGACCCACACCAGTCCACTAACACCCAGGATGTGACCCACACCAGTCCACTAACACCCAGGATGTGACCCACACCATTCCACTAACACCCAGGATGTGACCCACACCAGTCCACTAACACCCAGGATGTGACCCACACCAGTCCACTAACACCCAGGATGTGACCCACACCAGTCCACTAACACCCTGGATGTGACCCACACCAGTCCACTAACACCCAAGATATGAACCACTCCAGTCCACTAACACCCTTGATGTGACCCACACCAATCCACTAACACCCAGGATGTGACCCACACCAGTCCACTAACACCCAAGAGGGTACCCACACCAGTCCACTAACACCCAGGATGTGACCCACACCAGTCCACTAGCACCCAGGATGTGACCCACACCAGTACACTAACACCCAGGATGTGACCCACACCAGTCCACTAACACCCAGGATGTGACCCACTAACACCCAGTCCACTAACACCCAGGATGACCCACACAAGTCCACTAACACCCAGGATATGACCCACACCAGTCACTAACACCCAGGATGCGACCCACCCCAGTCCACTAACACCCAAGATGTGACCCACACCAGTCCACTAACACTCAAGATGTGACCCACACCAGTCCACTAACACCCAGGATGTGACCCACACCAGTCCACTAACACCCAGGATGTGACCCACACCAGTCCACTAACACCCAGGATGTGACCCACACCAGTCCACTAACACCCAGGATGTGACCCACACCAGTCCACTAACACCCAGGATGTGACCCACACCAGTCCACTAACACCCAGGATGTGACCCACACCAGTCCACTAACACCCAGGATGTGACCCACACCAGTCCACTAACACCCAGGATGTGACCCACACCAGTCCACTAACACCCAGGATGTGACCCACACCAGTCCACTAACACCCAGGATGTGACCCACACCAGTCCACTAACACCCAGGATGTGACCCACACCAGTCCACTAACACCCAGGATGTGACCCACACCAGTCCACTAACACCCAGGATGTGACCCACACCAGTCCACTAACACCCAGGATGTGACCCACACCAGTCCACTAACACCCAGGATGCGACCCACACCAGTCCACTAACACCCAGGATGCGACCCACACCAGTCCACTAACACCCAGGATGTGACCCACACCAGTCCACTAACACCCAGGATGTGACCCACACCAGTCCACTAACACCCAGGATGTGACCCACACCAGTCCACTAACACCCAGGATGTGACCCACACCAGTCCACTAACACCCAGGATGTGACTAAGACTATCTACTACACGAGGGTCATTAAGACTATCTACAATACGAGGGTCATTAAGACTATCTACTACACGAGGGTCATTAAGACTATCTACTACACGAGGGTCATTAAGACTATCTACTACACGAGGGTCATTAAGACTATCTACTACACGAGGGTCATTAAGACTATCTACTACCAGAGGGTCATTAAGACTATCTATTACTCGAGGGTCATTAAGACTATCTACTACACGAGGGTCATTAAGACTATCTACTACACGAGGGTCATTAAGACTATCTACTACACGAGGGTCATTAAGACTATCTACTAGCTGAGGGTCATTAAGACTATCTACTAGCTGAGGGTCATTAAGACTATCTACTACACGAGGGTCATTAAGACTAGCTACTACACGAGGGTCAATAAGACTATCTACAACACGAGGGTCATTAAGACTATCTTCTACACGAGGGTCATTAAGACTATCTACTACACGAGGGTCATTAAGACTATCTACTAGCTGAGGGTCATTAAGACTATCTACTACACGAGGGTCATTAAGACTATCTACTACACGAGGGTCATTAAGACTATCTACTACACGAGGGTCATTAAGACTATCTACAATACGAGGGTCATTACTAGGAATAAGGTAAAATTACACGTGTGTTAGCTAAAAAATAGAAAATCATTCCCCTCCCTTTCTGTAGCTACATTCATCAGACACCTTTTGGCACTCTTCTTGAACTGGTTCATGCTATGACTGGCTTTGACATGTGCAGGCAGTCTGTTCCATTCCTTTATTGCTGTACAATAAAAGGTGTTTGAAGCCTGGCCACTGACTGTGGGTACTACAAAGTTGTGCTCTCTCCCCCTAGTACTATGATTGCTTTGGTTCCCAACCTTGACAAAATTGACAGCAAGATATTCTGGACACTGTTTGTGAGCAATTTTATAAACATGATTTAGCTTCAGTTGTTTTACTCTGTCTTCAACATTCAGCATATCCAACTGCTGTAATTCATCCTGGCCTACATGTTCTCTTGGTCCCAGCCCCAGGATGAATCTTACGATTTTGTTCTGGGTGATTTGCAGTCTATCTTTCAGTTTTTTTGTCAAGGCAGAGTACCATGAAGAGCAAGCGTAATCCATATGGCATTGTATAAGGGCTAGACATAGGGTCCTGCGAGCCTCAGTAGGTAGACACTGTGCTTGTCTATACAGGAACTTCAGTCTGGCATTCGCTTTCTTTACTACACTGTTCCCTATCAATTCTCCTGACATGCATGGGTCAAAGGGGATTCCCAGATATTTTACTGATGAAACCAAAGTGATGGGCTCCCCATTACACTGGACATTAAAATTATTTACCCTTCTCAGTTTATGTTTCGTGCCAAAGAGAATGGCTTCAGTTTTCCCGAGGTGTAATGATAGTTTGTTGTCTACTAACCATTTGCTGCAGGACTCCAGTTCCAGTGTTAAAACATTAGCTATATCTTGTGGGTCTTTACCTGACACTAACAGAGCACTGTCATCTGCATACAGTAGGAGTTTGCACTTGACACTGATAGGCATGTCATTGACATAACATAAGAATAATAAGGGACCCAGAATACTACCTTGGGGAACTCCACATGTTATCGGCAGGGGTTCTGATTCCGTTTTGTTGATTTTGACAATTTGTCTCCTGTTGCTAAGGTAGGACTTAAACCAGTCTACAGAACCTATACCGATAGCTTGAAGTTTCTTACATAATATATTGTGGTTGACAGTATCGAAGGCCTTTTGCAGGTCTAAGGTTACCATACCTATGAGGTTCCCCTTTGACATTTCAGTTCTCAGGTAATCCATCAGATTAATTAGGGAGGTGTCGGTTGAGTAAGATCTTCTAAAGCCCGATTGATAGCTATGGAGAATGTTGTTGTCATTAAGGTACTTAACTACTTGAGAGTACACCGCCCTCTCTAGAATTTTGGATATTATACTGAGTATACTAACAGGCCTATAGTTGCTTACATCAGACCTACTATTTTTCTTGAAGATAGGAGTAACTCTGGCCTCCTTGAACCCCTCCGGTACGGTATTAGTGGTGATTGATAGATTTATTATGTGAGCAATAGGGATTGACAGTTCAGAAGCACCATCTTTTAGGAACTTAGACGGGATGTTATCAGGGCCTGTGCTCTTAGTTGGGTTTAACCTGCTTAGTTCTTTTTGAATAAAGTCATGAGATACACTTACTAGTTGACAACTGTTTGGGGTTACCCCTTTATTGGTATAGTATGTTTGAAACTTATCAGAGTCTGTGTTAAAGGTATTTGATGCAGCTGGTAGTTTACTTACTAGTGTTGATGCAACAGATGTGTAGTAGGAATTAAAGCAATTTGCCACCTTAGATGTTTCGTGGCATACCTCATTATCGATAGTGAGTACTATGTTAGACCTATCTACTGGCTTATGGCTATACCCCAACTGTTTTAGTTGTTGCCAGAGCTTTCTGGGGTTATGCTTATACTCTTCAATTTTTGAGCAATAGTGCTTTGCCTTTGCTCCTTTTATAAGTCTCTGTACTCTGTTCCTCACCCTTTGGAATTCATTTAGTGCTGCAATATCCTGTCTGTTTGCTTTAAATCTTTTTAGCAGCTGGTCTCTGAATTTCATATTATCTAATATCTCAGTAGTCATCCAGGGTTCAGTTCTTCGTTTAATCCTAACCTCTTTAACTGGTGCAATATTATCAAGGATGGTAGTGAACATTGTTTTGAATTTTTCCCAGGCATCGTTTACGTCCGTGCAACTTGTTATCTCTGTCCAGTCACAATTGTGTAGCCTATTTACCAGTGTTTCTTTACTGTAGTTTCTAGTTGACCTCATTTTTATTGTCCTGTGTAGGCCTATCCTATCCCTAGTGATTTTCCTGGTGCAGTAAATGATGAAATGATCACTAAGACCTGTGGTAATGACGCCTGACTGACTAATGTTCTCAGAGCGGTTACAAAGTATGTGGTCAATTAGGGTGGCTGAGAACTGTGTGATCCGGGTTGGTGTATTAATTAGTTGAGTGTAACTATTTAAACCTAGAATTTGCTTATACCTTTTGCATAGCCCGTTATTTTGCTGCTGAAAACAGATATTGAAGTCGCCCAGTATTATTGTCTCGCAATTGTTTTCAAGTCCGGACAAGACTCTGGAAAAGTCTTCTAAGAACTGATCCTGGGTAGGAGGGCGGTAACTAGTTCCTACTAAGATGGGTTTGGTCTTGGGAAGCAGCACTTCAAACCATAGAATCTCCAGTTTATTGTTATTTAAATCAGGTCTTGGGTTGTAAGCTAAGTCATTTCTAATGTAGGCACATACTCCACCACCCTTTCTGTTCCTATCTAAGCGTTTTATATTGTAACCTTCTATTTTGACCTCGTCGTCAGTCACCGTATCATCCAACCAGGATTCAGAGATGGTTATAACTGCCGCCCTAATTTTGTTAGCTAGAATCCTAATCTCTGCCAATTTAGGAAGAAGTGATCTTGCGTTGACATGAATAAAGTGAAGGCCTGTTTTCATAAAACAATTATAATCATCAATATATGGCAATGGGTCATTTGTATTAAAATTAGGTAAATCAATGTCATCACTGCTAAAGGGTAACTGTGCCAAAGTGCATTTGTTACACACAAAATGAATTCTGGCACCGTTGTTATAATTGTACATACATCCATCATGCACCCACCCCTTACACATTTTACATAAGGTGCCTTTTCTGTTTTTCATTCGTACTTTAGCACAGTGTATGCACCTGTTTGGTAAGTTGGCTTGGAGGCCTAGGTTTCGCTCGTTTGGGGCTTTGCTCACTCCTTATGCCTGAGGTAGACTGGTGTGTAGAACTGTCAGGAGAGTTGATGAGTTAGAATTTGTTGTGTGAATGAGGTGGACTTGGTTGGTATGGACCAGTAGGCCTTCTGTAACTGCTCCTTGAGCCATATGTTCCATCTGATTGTTGTATCCAGAGGTGGAGATGATGGTAGTAGTTCCCGTTCAGTACCAGATCTATGGTATATTGGTCCAGTACCAGATCTATAGTGTGTCTTGGTCCAGTACCAGATCTATAGTGTGCCTTGGTCCAGTACCAGATCTATGGTGTGTCCTGGTCCAGTACCAGATCTATGGTGTCCTGGTCCAGTACCAGATCTATGGTGTGTACTGTTCCAGTATCAGGCCTATGGAGTCTTGTGGTCCAGTACCAGTCCTATGGAGTCTCCTGGTCCACCAATGTACCTATGGAGAGTCCTTGTTAACAAAGTCCTCATATATGGACACAATCTTGGACGTGAGTACATCTTTCTTGTACTTAACAATAGTGGCGTCCTTCTGTGTCTCCTGGTTCAGGACCAGACGGCCCGTGGCATGAATCCCGAGCCTCAGGCCTACACACTCCCGGTAGTGATGCAAAACTGAGACCTGTTTGGGTGATGGCCGGTTCTTGGAGGTTGTGGCCAGGAAGGAGTGGACCATGTGGTGGCCCACGGACACAATGGACCATGGAGTCAAAATCATTTTGGAGCGAGATTTCGGAGGCCAGAGACGAGCCTCTCTCCGGGTCAACCCAAAAATTGGGAAGTTTTCTCGGGTCACATTGAGATTTTCACTGAATTCGTGGCAAAAAAATGCGTTGGGGATTAGGGCAGCATCACCCATTTGGCCTCGTTTGTGTTTTAAAACACTGCTGTAGATCCCATCGAGGCTCGTAGCAGGTACTCTGGGTACTATGAACTCATCCAGGTCTACTATAGCTATGTAACTATGGTGAGATGAACTTCGATAAACACAATCGTTGAGAGCAGTGAGTGAGCCTAAATCCCACAGTTGCCGCCAGTCACTTGACGGTACGTTCCAGGCTAGTATCTCAATGTTGACAGCCTCTGAAAGGCGGCCCAAGAGCTCCCTGACTTCAGCACTGACAGCTAAGTCATAGAAGTAGAAATAGGTGACTCGTAGAACTGTCTTGTAGTACGAGATGAATTGAGTTATGGTTACGAGGTCAGTGTAAGGGCCGTGGAGAGGACGTACACAAACAGCACTGATGGTCCCTTCAGAGGACCCAGTCGTAGTATTATCAGTGTCCTTTATGTAAACTAACTTATGGGTGGTATCGACTGTACTGTTATTGCTGAACGATATGGCGTATGGAATAGGGTTTGCGATGTTACCGTTCAACGGTAAATCATCTTTTATTTGTCGTGGATAACAGAGGAAGAACGTACCCACGAATTCCTTTAAGCCTTCTTCAAAGATAAATGCTTTCAAGGATCCCTGTTTGGGCTTCTGTTGGTGTTTATACCAGAGAAAACAGGAGATGTTGAGCTTGTCCTCTTTCACGACCCCACTCCATTTGTATCCTGGTTCCTCCTTCACCAGCTCCTTCCAGTACCTCATGATACCCAGTACCCTGACTACTGGGCCATCAGGTAGGCCGCTGCGAGAGTCCCAAAAGGCACTGTAGGTGTAGACGTCATCTGAGACTCGCATCCACAGAGCTCTCCCGGAAACATCCTTTCTCATCGGAATAATGGAGTCATCCACACTACTTTTGGATCCTGCAGGAACCCTGGATAACTGACGACCTTCTTGTTTCATACTGTCAAGGTTAGATGCTCTCATCTTTGTGTCTTCTTTAAGGACTCCAGTGCCCACATCTTTATCTAAAACTATAGCAGGATTTCGAAGCAAATCTTCGAAGGATAAATGACGAGCATCCTTATCCAAGACGTCCCAAGAAGGAGCATATCCCAACATCTCATTATCCTTACCCAGAAGATCATCTCCAACCTCAGTGATGCTGTAGATCTTAAGTAAGACGAAAAATAAGATGACTGGAGCAAGCCTTCTTAAGACCCTTCGCTTGGGTAGCATCTTCCCCAAGGTATACACACACCCATATGCCTACCTCCTCAGACGAGTTCATAGGTGCTGGTCTATATTAACAGACACCATAGGCAGCGATCCTCATAGACGTATCCATAACCACTAGCAAGTCATCACAGGCCAGTCACAGCCACAGACATGTGCCCATAGACATGTCACAACCACAGGCAGATGCCTACAGACGTGTCGCAGCCACAGACAGGTACCCACAGACATATCACAGCCACAGACAGGTACCCACAGACCCGTCACAGCCACAGACAGGTACCCACAGACCCGTCACAGCCACAGACAGGTACCCACAGACCCGTCACAGCCACAGCTTTTAAGATATGAAAGGTAAAAATTACTATATGGTAAAATTCTCTCAGTATACACATATACAGCTTAAAGTATACAAACACACACAGTATACAGAGGATTTCTTAGACAAGTGTATATCTCAGTGTATATACAATGATTGGTGTGTATATCTCAGTGTATATACAATGATTGGTGTTTATATCTCAGTGTATATACAATGATTGGTGTGTATATCTCAAGGTATATACAATGATTGGTGTGTATATCTCAGGGTATATACAATGATTGGTGTGTATATCTCAGGGTATATACAATGATTGGTGTTTATATCTCAGGGTATATACACTGAGAGGTGTGTATATATATACACAGAGAGGTGAATGTCTCTGTGTATACATACTGAGAGGTGTAAATTTCAGTGTATATACACTGAGAGGTGTATATTTCAGTGCATATACACCGAGAGATGTATCTTTTTGTGTAATTATACTGAAAGGTGTATCTCCCAGTGTATATGCACTGAGATATATAAACCTCTCAATGGCTCAGGAAGACACATGAACCACCACTAGCGATAACTCTCAAAGTGGGCAGATGGATCTTCAACTATCTAACAAATCGAACACAAAGAGTAGTGATAAACAGAGTTAAATCGGAAGCTGACATAGTGAAGAGCTCTGTTCCACAAGGCACAGTACTCGCCCCCAGACTGTTCCTTATCCTCATGTCTGACATAGACAGAGATGTAAACAATAGCACTGTATCATCCTTTGCAGACGATACTAGGATCTGCATGAGAGTGTCATCCATTGAGGACACGGTAAATCTCCAAGAAGATATAAACCAAGTTTTCCAATGGTCAACAGAGAACAATATGATGTTCAATGAGGACAAATTCCAACTACTCCGTTATGGAAAACTGGAGGAAATAATAACTAGGACTGAGTACACTACAAACTCTAATTACACAATAGAGCAGAAAAGTAATGTGAAGGACCTGGGAGTGGTAATGTCTGAGGATCTCACCTTCAAGGATCACAACAATGCCACTATCACATCAGCGAGGAAACTGATAGGATGGATAATGAGAACATTCAAGACAAGAGATGCTAAGCCAGTGATGGTCCTTTCTAAATCACTTGTTCTCTCTAGGCTGGAATACTGCTGTACATTAACGTCTACATTCAAGACAGGTGAAATTGCCGATTTAGAGAATGTAGAGAGAGCCTTTACTGCACTTATAAGTTCCATCAAACACCTTAACTACTGGGAGCGCTTGGAAGCACTTGACTTTCACTCTCTGGAGTGCAGGCGAGAGAGATACATCATAATCTACACCTGGAAGATCCAGGAGGGACTGGTCCCTAATCTGCACATAGAAGTCACTCCTTACAAAAGCAAAAAACTTGGCAGGCGATGCAACATACCCCCAGTGAAAAGTAGGAGCGCCACAATAAGTGTCAAGAGCCCAAGACTGTTCAACAGCCTCCCACCAACCATAAGGGAAATAGACCTCTGGTTATCTTCAAGATGGAGCTGGCAGATATATAAAGTCAGTGACGGATCACCGGGGCGTGGTTCTTACGTTGGACTGCGCAGGGCCAGCAATAACAGTCTCAAGTGCAACTAATGTGACATTTATTGTGGCAACGTTTCGCTCTCCAGGAGCTTTATCAAGCCATTACAAACAATACATGGACACAGAGGGTATATAAAGGCTCTGAGTGAGGTGAATACTAGTGAGGTACCATTTCGATGTTCACTAGTGGTGGTAGTAGTAGTAGTAGTAGTAGTAGTAGTGGTAGTGACAAAAGTAATACCACTACCACTACTACTACTACTACTACCACTACTACTACTACTACTACTACTACTACCACTAGTGAACATCGAAATGGTACCTCACTAGTATTGCACCTCACTCTGAGCCTTTATATACCCTCTGTGTCCATGTATTGTTTGTAATGGCTTGATAAAGCTCCTGGAGAGCGAAACGTTGCCACAATAAATGTCACATTAGTTGCACTTGTGTCCTTTTACTTTACATATTGTCGGTAATTCTACCAACTTTATTACAATAACAGTCTCGTTGATTAGACCCTGATCCAACGGGAGGCCTGGTCATGGACAGGTCCGCGGGGGCGTTGATTCCCGGAATATCTTCTAGGTAGACTCCAGGTATATTAAAAAACGTTTGGGTCCTGGGACCAAGAAAACGTTTGGGTCCTGAGACCTAGAAAACGTTTGGATCCTGAGACCTAGAAAATGTTTGAGACCTGGGACCTAGAAACGTTTGAGTCCTGGGACCTAGAAAACGTTTGGGTCCTGAGACCTAGAAAATGTTTGAGACCTGGGACCTAGAAACGTTTGGATCCTGAGACCTAGAAAATGTTTGAGACCTGGGACCTAGAAAATCGAGACCTAGAAAATTTTGGGTAGAAACCAGAGACCTAGAAAACGTTTGAGTCCTTGGACCTAGAAAACGTTTGGGTCCTGGGACCTAGAAAACGTTTCGGCCCTGAGACCTAGAAAAAGTTTGGGTCCTGAGACCTAGAAAATGTTTGAGTCCTGGGACCTAGAAACGTTTGAGTCCTGGGACCTAGAAAACGTTTGGGTCCTGAGACCTAGAAAACGTTTGAGTCCTGGGACCTACAAAACGTTTGAGTCCTGGGACCTAGAAAACGTTTGGGTCCTGAGACCTAGAAAACGTTTGAGTCCTGGGACCTAGAAATCCTTTGGGCCCTGGGACCTAGAAAACGCTTGGGTCCTGGGACCTAGAAAACGCTTGGGTCCTGGGACCTAGAAAACGCTTGGGCCCTAGGACCTAGAAAATGCTTGGGCCCTGGGACCTAGAAAACGCTTGGGCCCTGGGACCTAGAAAACGCTTGGGCCCTGGGACCTAGAAAACGCTTGGGCCCTGGGACCTAGAAAACGCTTGGGCCCTGGGACCTAGAAAACGCTTGGGCCCTGGGACCTAGAAAACGCTTGAGCCCTGGGACCTATAAAACGCTTGGGCCCTGGGACCTAGAAAACGCTTGGGCCCTAGGACCTAGAAAACGCTTGGGCCCTGGGACCTAGAAAACGCTTGGGTCCTGGGACCTAGAAAACACTTGGGCCCTGGGACCTAGAAAACGCTTGGGCCCTGGGACCTAGAAAACGCTTGGGCCCTGGGACCTAGAAAACGCTTGGGCCCTGGGACCTAGAAAACGCTTGGGCCCTGGGACCTAGAAAACACTTGGGCCCTGGGACCTAGAAAACGCTTGGGCCCTGGGACCTAGAAAACGCTTGGGTCCTAGGGACCTAGAAAACGCTTGGGCCCTGGGACCTAGAAAACACTTGGGCCCTGGGACCTAGAAAACGCTTGGGCCCTGGGACCTAGAAAACACTTGGGCCCTGGGACCTAGAAAACGCTTGGGCCCTGGGACCTAGAAAACACTTGGGCCCTGGGACCTAGAAAACGCTTGGGCCCTGGGACCTAGGCCCTGGGACCTAGAAAACGCTTGCGCCCTGGGACCTAGAAAACACTTGGGCCCTGGGACCTAGAAAACGCTTGGGCCCTGGGACCTAGAAAACGCTTGGGCCCTGGGACCTAGAAAACGCTTGGGCCCTGGGACCTAGAAAACGCTTGGGCCCTGGGACCTAGAAAACGCTTGGGTCCTGGGACCTAGAAAACGCTTGGGCCCTGGGATCTAGAAAACGCTTGGGCCCTGGGACCTAGAAAACGCTTAGGTCCTGGGACCTAGAAAACGCTTGGGCCCTGGGACCTAGAAAACACTTGGGCCCTGGGACCTAGAAAACGCTTGGGCCCTGGGACCTAGAAAACGCTTGGGCCCTGGGACCTAGAAAACGCTTGGGCCCTGGGACCTAGAAAACGCTTGCGCCCTGGGACCTAGAAAACACTTGGGCCCTGGGACCTAGAAAACGCTTGGGCCCTGGGACCTAGAAAACGCTTGGGCCCTGGGCTGGGACCTAGAAAACGCTTGGGCCCTGGGACCTAGAAAACGCTTGGGCCCTGGGACCTAGAAAACGCTTGGGCCCTGGGACCTAGAAAACGCTTGGGCCCTGGGACCTAGAAAACGCTTGGGCCCTGGGACCTAGAAAACACTTGGGCCCTGGGACCTAGAAAACGCTTGGGCCCTGGGACCTAGAAAACGCTTGGGCCCTGGGACCTAGAAAACGCTTGGGCCCTGGGACCTAGAAAATGCTTGGGCCCTGGGACCTAGAAAACGCTTGGGCCCAGGGACCTAGAAAACGCTTGGGTCCTGGGACCTAGAAAACGCTTGGGCCCTGGGACCTAGAAAACGCTTGGGCCCTGGGACCTAGAAAACGCTTGGGCCCTGGGACCTAGAAAACGCTTGGGCCCTGGGACCTAGAAAACGCTTGGGCCCTGGGACCTAGAAAATGCTTGGGCCCTGGGACCTAGAAAACGCTTGGGTCCTGGGACCTAGAAAACACTTGGGCCCTGGGACCTAGAAAACACTTGGGCCCTGGGACCTAGAAAATGCTTGGGCCCTGGGACCTAGAAAACGCTTGGGCCCTGGGACCTAGAAAACGCTTGGGCCCTGGGACCTAGAAAACGCTTGGGCCCTGGGACCTAGAAAACACTTGGGCCCTGGGACCTAGAAAACGCTTGGGCCCTGGGACCTAGAAAACGCTTGGGCCCTGGGACCTAGAAAACACTTGCGCCCTGGGACCTAGAAAACGCTTGGGCCCTGGGACCTAGAAAACGCTTGGACCCTGGGACCTAGAAAACGCTTGGGCCCTGTGACCTAGAAAACGCTTGGGCCCTTGGACCTAGAAAACGCTTGGGCCCTGGGACCTAGAAAACACTTGCTCCCTGGGACCTAGAAAACGCTTGGGCCCTGGGACCTAGAAAACGCTTGGGCCCTGGGACCTAGAAAACGCTTGGGCCCTGGGACCTAGAAAACACTTGCGCACTGGGACCTACAAAAAGCTTGGGCCCTGGGACCTAGAAAACGTTTGGGCCCTGGGACCTAGAAAACGCTTGGGTCCTGGGACCTAGAAAACGCTTGGGCCCTGGGACCTAGAAAATGCTTGGGCCCTGGGACCTAGAAAACGCTTGGGCCCTGGGACCTAGAAAATGCTTGGGCCCTTGGACCTAGAAAACGCTTGGGCCCTGGGACCTAGAAAACGCTTGGGCCCTGGGACCTAGAAAACGCTTGGACCCTGGGACCTAGAAAACGCTTGGGCCCTGGGACCTAGAAAACGCTTGGGCCCTTGGACCTAGAAAACGCTTGGGCCCTGGGACCTAGAAAACACTTGCTCCCTGGGACCTAGAAAACGCTTGGGCCCTGGGACCTAGAAAACGCTTGGGCCCTGGGACCTAGAAAACGCTTGGGCCCTGGGACCTAGAAAACACTTGCGCACTGGGACCTAGAAAACGCTTGGGCCCTGGGACCTAGAAAACGTTTGGGCCCTGGGACCTAGAAAACGCTTGGGTCCTGGGACCTAGAAAACGCTTGGGCCCTGGGACCTAGAAAATGCTTGGGCCCTGGGACCTAGAAAACGCTTGGGCCCTGGGACCTAGAAAATGCTTGGGCCCTGGGACCTAGAAAACGCTTGGGCCCTGGGACCTAGAAAACGCTTGGGCCCTGGGACCTAGAAAACGCTTGGGCCCTGGGACCTAGAAAACGCTTGGGCCCTGGGACCTAGAAAACGCTTGGGCCCTGGGACCTAGAAAACGCTTGGGCCCTGGGACCTAGAAAACACTTGGGCCCTGGGACCTAGAAAACGCTTGGGCCCTGGGACCTAGAAAACGCTTGGGCCCTGGGACCTAGAAAACGCTTGGGCCCTGGGACCTAGAAAATGCTTGGGCCCTGGGACCTAGAAAACGCTTGGGCCCAGGGACCTAGAAAACGCTTGGGTCCTGGGACCTAGAAAACGCTTGGGCCCTGGGACCTAGAAAACGCTTGGGCCCTGGGACCTAGAAAACGCTTGGGCCCTGGGACCTAGAAAACGCTTGGGCCCTGGGACCTAGAAAACGCTTGGGCCCTGGGACCTAGAAAATGCTTGGGCCCTGGGACCTAGAAAACGCTTGGGTCCTGGGACCTAGAAAACACTTGGGCCCTGGGACCTAGAAAACACTTGGGCCCTGGGACCTAGAAAATGCTTGGGCCCTGGGACCTAGAAAACGCTTGGGCCCTGGGACCTAGAAAACGCTTGGGCCCTGGGACCTAGAAAACGCTTGGGCCCTGGGACCTAGAAAACACTTGGGCCCTGGGACCTAGAAAACGCTTGGGCCCTGGGACCTAGAAAACGCTTGGGCCCTGGGACCTAGAAAACACTTGCGCCCTGGGACCTAGAAAACGCTTGGGCCCTGGGACCTAGAAAACGCTTGGACCCTGGGACCTAGAAAACGCTTGGGCCCTGTGACCTAGAAAACGCTTGGGCCCTTGGACCTAGAAAACGCTTGGGCCCTGGGACCTAGAAAACACTTGCTCCCTGGGACCTAGAAAACGCTTGGGCCCTGGGACCTAGAAAACGCTTGGGCCCTGGGACCTAGAAAACGCTTGGGCCCTGGGACCTAGAAAACACTTGCGCACTGGGACCTACAAAAAGCTTGGGCCCTGGGACCTAGAAAACGTTTGGGCCCTGGGACCTAGAAAACGCTTGGGTCCTGGGACCTAGAAAACGCTTGGGCCCTGGGACCTAGAAAAAGCTTGGGACCTGGGACCTAGAAAACGCTTGGGCCCTGGGACCTAGAAAATGCTTGGGCCCTTGGACCTAGAAAACGCTTGGGCCCTGGGACCTAGAAAACGCTTGGGCCCTGGGACCTAGAAAACGCTTGGACCCTGGGACCTAGAAAACGCTTGGGCCCTGGGACCTAGAAAACGCTTGGGCCCTTGGACCTAGAAAACGCTTGGGCCCTGGGACCTAGAAAACACTTGCTCCCTGGGACCTAGAAAACGCTTGGGCCCTGGGACCTAGAAAACGCTTGGGCCCTGGGACCTAGAAAACGCTTGGGCCCTGGGACCTAGAAAACACTTGCGCACTGGGACCTAGAAAACGCTTGGGCCCTGGGACCTAGAAAACGTTTGGGCCCTGGGACCTAGAAAACGCTTGGGTCCTGGGACCTAGAAAACGCTTGGGCCCTGGGACCTAGAAAATGCTTGGGCCCTGGGACCTAGAAAACGCTTGGGCCCTGGGACCTAGAAAATGCTTGGGCCCTGGGACCTAGAAAACGCTTGGGCCCTGGGACCTAGAAAACGCTTGGGCCCTGGGACCTAGAAAACGCTTGGGCCCTGGGACCTAGAAAACACTTGCGCCCTGGGACCTAGAAAACACTTGGGCCCTGGGACCTAGAAAACGCTTGGGCCCTGGGACCTAGAAAACACTTGCGCCGTGGGACCTAGAAAACACTTGGGCCCTGGGACCTAGAAAACGCTTGGGCCCTGGGACCTAGAAAACACTTGCGCCCTGGGACCTAGAAAACACTTGGGCCCTGGGACCTAGAAAACACTTGGGCCCTGGGACCTAGAAAACACTTGGGCCCTGGGACCTAGAAAACGCTTGGGCCCTGGGACCTAGAAAACGCTTGGGCCCTGGGACCTAGAAAACGCTTGGGCCCTGGGACCTAGAAAACACTTGGGCCCTGGGACCTAGAAAACGCTTGGGCCCTGGGACCTAGAAAACGCTTGGGCCCTGGGACCTAGAAAACGCTTGGGCCCTGGGACCTAGAAAACGCTTGGGCCCTGGGACCTAGAAAACGCTTGGGCCCTGGGACCTAGAAAACGCTTGGGCCCTGGGACCTAGAAAACACTTGGGTCATGGGACCTAGAAAACGCTTGGGCCCTGGGACCTAGAAAACGCTTGGGCCCTGGGACCTAGAAAACGCTTGGGCCCTGGGACCTAGAAAACGCTTGGGCCCTGGGACCTAGAAAACGCTTGGGTCCTGGGACCTAGAAAATGCTTGGGCCCTGGGACCTAGAAAACACTTGCGCCCTGGGACCTAGAAAACGCTTGGGCCCTGGGACCTAGAAAACGCTTGGGCCCTGGGACCTAGAAAACGCTTGGGCCCTGGGACCTAGAAAACGCTTGGGACCTGGGACCTAGAAAACGCTTGGGCCCTGGGACCGAGAAATCGCTTGGGCCCTGGGACCTAGAAAACGCTTGGGCCCTGGGACCTAGAAAACGCTTGGGCCCTGGGACCTAGAAAACGCTTGGGCCTTGGGACCTAGAAAACGCTTGGGCCCTGGGACCTAGAAAACGCTTGGGACCTGGGACCTAGAAAACGCTTGGGCCCTGTGACCTAGAAATCGCTTGGGCCCTGGGACCTAGAAAACGCTTGGGCCCTGGGACCTAGAAAATGCTTGGGCCCTGGGACCTAGAAAACGCTTGGGCCCTGGGACCTAGAAAACGCTTTTGCCCTGGGACCTAGAAAACGCTTGGGCCCTGGGACCTAGAAAACGCTTGGGCCCTGGGACCTAGAAAACGCTTGGGCCCTGGGACCTAGAAAACATTTGGGCCCTTGGACCTAGAAAACGCTTGGGCCCTGTGACCTAGAAAACGCTTGGGCCCTGGGACCTAGAAAACGCAAGGGCCCTGGGACCTAGAAATCGCTTGGGCCCTGGGACCTAGAAAACGCTTGGGCCCTGTGACCTAGAAATCGCTTGGGCCCTGGGACCTAGAAAACGCTTGGGCCCTGGGACCTAGAAAATGCTTGGGCCCTGGGACCTAGAAAACGCTTGGGCCCTAGGACCTAGAAAACGCTTGGGCCCTGGGACCTAGAAAACGCTTGGGCCCTGGGACCTAGAAAATGCTTGGGCCCTGGGACCTAGAAAACGCTTGGGCCCTGGGACCTAGAAAACGCTTGGGCCCTGGGACCTAGAAAACACTTGCGCCCTGGGACCTAGAAAACACTTGGGCCCTGGGACCTAGAAAACGCTTGGGCCCTGGGACCTAGAAAACGCTTGGGCCCTGGGACCTAGAAAACGCTTGGGCCCTGGGACCTAGAAAACGCTTGGGCCCTGGGACCTAGAAAACACTTGGGTCCTGGGACCTAGAAAACACTTGGGCCCTGGGACCTAGAAAACGCTTGGGCCCTGGGACCTAGAAAACACTTGCGCCCTGGGACCTAGAAAACACTTGGGCCCTGGGACCTAGAAAACACTTGGGCCCTGGGACCTAGAAAACACTTGGGCCCTGGGACCTAGAAAACGCTTGGGCCCTGGGACCTAGAAAACGCTTGGGCCCTGGGACCTAGAAAACGCTTGGGCCCTGGGACCTAGAAAATGCTTGGGCCCTGGGACCTAGAAAACGCTTGGGTCCTGGGACCTAGAAAACACTTGGGCCCTGGGACCTAGAAAACACTTGGGCCCTGGGACCTAGAAAATGCTTGGGCCCTGGGACCTAGAAAACGCTTGGGCCCTGGGACCTAGAAAACGCTTGGGCCCTGGGACCTAGAAAACGCTTGGGCCCTGGGACCTAGAAAACACTTGGGCCCTGGGACCTAGAAAATGCTTGGGCCCTGGGACCTAGAAAACGCTTGGGCCCTTGGACCTAGAAAACGCTTGGGCCCTGGGACCTAGAAAACACTTGCGCCCTGGGACCTAGAAAACGCTTGGGCCCTGGGACCTAGAAAACGCTTGGACCCTGGGACCTAGAAAACGCTTGGGCCCTGGGACCTAGAAAACGCTTGGGCCCTTGGACCTAGAAAACGCTTGGGCCCTGGGACCTAGAAAACACTTGCTCCCTGGGACCTAGAAAACGCTTGGGCCCTGGGACCTAGAAAACGCTTGGGCCCTGGGACCTAGAAAACGCTTGGGCCCTGGGACCTAGAAAACACTTGCGCACTGGGACCTACAAAAAGCTTGGGCCCTGGGACCTAGAAAACGTTTGGGCCCTGGGACCTAGAAAACGCTTGGGTCCTGGGACCTAGAAAACGCTTGGGCCCTGGGACCTAGAAAATGCTTGGGCTCTGGGACCTAGAAAATGCTTGGGCCCTGGGACCTAGAAAACGCTTGGGCCCTGGGACCTAGAAAACGCTTGGGCCCTGGGACCTAGAAAACGCTTGGACCCTGGGACCTAGAAAACGCTTGGGCCCTGGGACCTAGAAAACGCTTGGGCCCTTGGACCTAGAAAACGCTTGGGCCCTGGGACCTAGAAAACACTTGCTCCCTGGGACCTAGAAAACGCTTGGGCCCTGGGACCTAGAAAACGCTTGGGCCCTGGGACCTAGAAAACGCTTGGGCCCTGGGACCTAGAAAACACTTGCGCACTGGGACCTAGAAAACGCTTGGGCCCTGGGACCTAGAAAACGTTTGGGCCCTGGGACCTAGAAAACCCTTGGGGCCTGGGACCTAGAAAACGCTTGGGCCCTGGGACCTAGAAAATGCTTGGGCCCTGGGACCTAGAAAACGATTGGGCCCTGGGACCTAGAAAATGCTTGGGCCCTGGGACCTAGAAAACGCTTGGGCCCTGGGACCTAGAAAACGCTTGGGCCCTGGGACCTAGAAAACGCTTGGGCCCTGGGACCTAGAAAACACTTGCGCCCTGGGACCTAGAAAACACTTGGGCCCTGGGACCTAGAAAACGCTTGGGCCCTGGGACCTAGAAAACACTTGCGCCGTGGGACCTAGAAAACACTTGGGCCCTGGGACCTAGAAAACGCTTGGGCCCTGGGACCTAGAAAACACTTGCGCCCTGGGACCTAGAAAACACTTGGGCCCTGGGACCTAGAAAACACTTGGGCCCTGGGACCTAGAAAACACTTGGGCCCTGGGACCTAGAAAACGCTTGGGCCCTGGGACCTAGAAAACGCTTGGGCCCTGGGACCTAGAAAACGCTTGGGCCCTGGGACCTAGAAAACACTTGGGCCCTGGGACCTAGAAAACGCTTGGGCCCTGGGACCTAGAAAACGCTTGGGCCCTGGGACCTAGAAAACGCTTGGGCCCTGGGACCTAGAAAACGCTTGGGCCCTGGGACCTAGAAAACGCTTGGGCCCTGGGACCTAGAAAACGCTTGGGCCCTGGGACCTAGAAAACACTTGGGTCATGGGACCTAGAAAACGCTTGGGCCCTGGGACCTAGAAAACGCTTGGGCCCTGGGACCTAGAAAACGCTTGGGCCCTGGGACCTAGAAAACGCTTGGGCCCTGGGACCTAGAAAACGCTTGGGTCCTGGGACCTAGAAAACGCTTGGGCCCTGGGACCTAGAAAACACTTGCGCCCTGGGACCTAGAAAACGCTTGGGCCCTGGGACCTAGAAAACGCTTGGGCCCTGGGACCTAGAAAACGCTTGGGCCCTGGGACCTAGAAAACGCTTGGGACCTGGGACCTAGAAAACGCTTGGGCCCTGGGACCGAGAAATCGCTTGGGCCCTGGGACCTAGAAAACGCTTGGGCCCTGGGACCTAGAAAACGCTTGGGCCCTGGGACCTAGAAAACGCTTGGGCCTTGGGACCTAGAAAACGCTTGGGCCCTGGGACCTAGAAAACGCTTGGGACCTGGGACCTAGAAAACGCTTGGGCCCTGTGACCTAGAAATCGCTTGGGCCCTGGGACCTAGAAAACGCTTGGGCCCTGGGACCTAGAAAATGCTTGGGCCCTGGGACCTAGAAAACGCTTGGGCCCTGGGACCTAGAAAACGCTTTTGCCCTGGGACCTAGAAAACGCTTGGGCCCTGGGACCTAGAAAACGCTTGGGCCCTGGGACCTAGAAAACGCTTGGGCCCTGGGACCTAGAAAACATTTGGGCCCTTGGACCTAGAAAACGCTTGGGCCCTGTGACCTAGAAAACGCTTGGGCCCTGGGACCTAGAAAACGCATGGGCCCTGGGACCTAGAAATCGCTTGGGCCCTGGGACCTAGAAAACGCTTGGGCCCTGTGACCTAGAAATCGCTTGGGCCCTGGGACCTAGAAAACGCTTGGGCCCTGGGACCTAGAAAATGCTTGGGCCCTGGGACCTAGAAAACGCTTGGGCCCTAGGACCTAGAAAACGCTTGGGCCCTGGGACCTAGAAAACGCTTGGGCCCTGGGACCTAGAAAATGCTTGGGCCCTGGGACCTAGAAAACGCTTGGGCCCTGGGACCTAGAAAACGCTTGGGCCCTGGGACCTAGAAAACACTTGGGCCCTGGGACCTAGAAAACACTTGGGCCCTGGGACCTAGAAACTGCTTGGGCCCTGGGACCTAGAAAACGCTTGGGCCCTGGGACCTAGAAAACGCTTGGGCCCTGGGACCTAGAAAACGCTTGGGCCCTGGGACCTAGAAAACACTTGGGTCCTGGGACCTAGAAAACACTTGGGCCCTGGGACCTAGAAAACGCTTGGGCCCTGGGACCTAGAAAACACTTGCGCCCTGGGACCTAGAAAACACTTGGGCCCTGGGACCTAGAAAACACTTGGGCCCTGGGACCTAGAAAACACTTGGGCCCTGGGACCTAGAAAACGCTTGGGCCCTGGGACCTAGAAAACGCTTGGGCCCTGGGACCTAGAAAACGCTTGGGCCCTGGGACCTAGAAAATGCTTGGGCCCTGGGACCTAGAAAACGCTTGGGTCCTGGGACCTAGAAAACACTTGGGCCCTGGGACCTAGAAAACACTTGGGCCCTGGGACCTAGAAAATGCTTGGGCCCTGGGACCTAGAAAACGCTTGGGCCCTGGGACCTAGAAAACGCTTGGGCCCTGGGACCTAGACAACGCGTGGGCCCTGGGACCTAGAAAACACTTGGGCCCTGGGACCTAGAAAACGCTTGGGCCCTGGGACCTAGAAAACGCTTGGGCCCTTGGACCTAGAAAACGCTTGGGCCCTGGGACCTAGAAAACACTTGCGCCCTGGGACCTAGACAACGCTTGGGCCCTGGGACCTAGAAAACGCTTGGACCCTGGGACCTAGAAAACGCTTGGGCCCTGGGACCTAGAAAACGCTTGGGCCCTTGGACCTAGAAAACGCTTGGGCCCTGGGACCTAGAAAACACTTGCTCCCTTTGACCTAGAAAACGCTTGGGCCCTGGGACCTAGAAAACGCTTGGGCCCTGGGACCTAGAAAACGCTTGGGCCCTGGGACCTAGAAAACACTTGCACACTGGGACCTACAAAAAGCTTGGGCCCTGGGACCTAGAAAACGTTTGGGCCCTGGGACCTAGAAAACGCTTGGGTCCTGGGACCTAGAAAACGCTTGGGCCCTGGGACCTAGAAAATGCTTGGGCTCTGGGACCTAGAAAATGCTTGGGCCCTGGGACCTAGAAAACGCTTGGGCCCTGGGACCTAGAAAACGCTTGGGCCCTGGGACCTAGAAAACGCTTGGACCCTGGGACCTAGAAAACGCTTGGGCCCTGGGACCTAGAAAACGCTTGGGCCCTTGGACCTAGAAAACGCTTGGGCCCTGGGACCTAGAAAACACTTGCTCCCTGGGACCTAGAAAACGCTTGGGCCCTGGGACCTAGAAAACGCTTGGGCCCTGGGACCTAGAAAACGCTTGGGCCCTGGGACCTAGAAAACACTTGCGCACTGGGACCTAGAAAACGCTTGGGCCCTGGGACCTAGAAAACGTTTGGGCCCTGAGACCTAGAAAACGTTTGAGTCCTGGGACCTAGAAATCCTTTGGGCCCTGGGACCTAGAAAATGCTTGGGCCCTGGGACCTAGAAAACGCTGGGGCCCTGAGACCTAGAAAATGCTTGGGCCCTGGGACCTAGAAAACGCTTGGGCCCTGGGACCTAGAAAACGCTTGGGCCCTGGGACCTAGAAAACGCTTGGGCCCTGGGACCTAGAAAACACTTGCGCCCTGGGACCTAGAAAACACTTGGGCCCTGGGACCTAGAAAACGCTTGGGCCCTGGGACCTAGAAAACACTTGCGCCGTGGGACCTAGAAAACACTTGGGCCCTGGGACCTAGAAAACGCTTGGGCCCTGGGACCTAGAAAACACTTGTGCCCTGGGACCTAGAAAACACTTGGGCCCTGGGACCTAGAAAACACTTGGGCCCTGGGACCTAGAAAACGCTTGGGCCCTGGGACCTAGAAAACGCTTGGGCCCTGGGACCTAGAAAACGCTTGGGCCCTGGGACCTAGAAAACACTTGGGCCCTGGGACCTAGAAAACGCTTGGGCCCTGGGACCTAGAAAACGCTTGGGCCCTGGGACCTAGAAAACGCTTGGGCCCTGGGACCTAGAAAACGCTTGGGCCCTGGGACCTAGAAAACGCTTGGGCCCTGGGACCTAGAAAACGCTTGGGCCCTGGGACCTAGAAAACACTTGGGTCATGGGACCTAGAAAACGCTTGGGCCCTGGGACCTAGAAAACGCTTGGGCCCTGGGACCTAGAAAACGCTTGGGCCCTGGGACCTAGAAAACGCTTGGGCCCTGGGACCTAGAAAACGCTTGGGTCCTGGGACCTAGAAAACGCTTGGGCCCTGGGACCTAGAAAACACTTGCGCCCTGGGACCTAGAAAACGCTTGGGCCCTGGGACCTAGAAAACGCTTGGGCCCTGGGACCTAGAAAACGCTTGGGCCCTGGGACCTAGAAAACGCTTGGGACCTGGGACCTAGAAAACGCTTGGGCCCTGGGACCTAGAAATCGCTTGGGCCCTGGGACCTAGAAAACGCTTGGGCCCTGGGACCTAGAAAACGCTTGGGCCCTGGGACCTAGAAAACGCTTGGGCCCTGGGACCTAGAAAACGCTTGGGCCCTGGGACCTAGAAAACGCTTGGGCCCTGGGACCTAGAAAACGCTTGGGCCCTGTGACCTAGAAATCGCTTGGGCCCTGGGACCTAGAAAACGCTTGGGCCCTGGGACCTAGAAAATGCTTGGGCCCTGGGACCTAGAAAACGCTTGGGCCCTGGGACCTAGAAAACGCTTGGGCCCTGGGACCTAGAAAACGCTTGGGCCCTGGGACCTAGAAAACGCTTGGGCCCTGGGACCTAGAAAACGCTTGGGCCCTGGGACCTAGAAAACATTTGGGCCCTGGGACCTAGAAAACGCTTGGGCCCTGTGACCTAGAAAACGCTTGGGCCCTGGGACCTAGAAAACGCATGGGCCCTGGGACCTAGAAATCGCTTGGGCCCTGGGACCTAGAAAACGCTTGGGCCCTGTGACCTAGAAATCGCTTGGGCCCTGGGACCTAGAAAACGCTTGGGCCCTGGGACCTAGAAAATGCTTGGGCCCTGGGACCTAGAAAACGCTTGGGCCCTAGGACCTAGAAAACACTTGGGCCCTGGGACCTAGAAAACGCTTGGGCCCTGGGACCTAGAAAATGCTTGGGCCCTGGGACCTAGAAAACGCTTGGGCCCTGGGACCTAGAAAACGCTTGGGCCCTGGGACCTAGAAAACACTTGGGCCCTGGGACCTAGAAAACACTTGGGCCCTGGGACCTAGAAAACGCTTGGGCCCTGGGACCTAGAAAACGCTTGGGCCCTGGGACCTAGAAAACTCTTGGGCCCTGGGACCTAGAAAACGCTTGGGCCCTGGGACCTAGAAAACACTTGGGTCCTGGGACCTAGAAAACACTTGGGCCCTGGGACCTAGAAAACGCTTGGGCCCTGGGACCTAGAAAACACTTGCGCCCTGGGACCTAGAAAACACTTGGGCCCTGGGACCTAGAAAACACTTGGGCCCTGGGACCTAGAAAACACTTGGGCCCTGGGACCTAGAAAACGCTTGGGCCCTGGGACCTAGAAAACGCTTGGGCCCTGGGACCTAGAAAACGCTTGGGCCCTGGGACCTAGAAAACACTTGGGCCCTGCGACCTAGAAAACGCTTGAGCCCTGGGTCCTAGAAAACGCTTGGGCCCTGGGACCTAGAAAACACTTGGGCCCTGGGACCTAGAAAACGCTTGGGCCCTGGGACCTAGAAAACGCTTTGGTCCTGGGACCTAGAAAACGCTTGGGCCCTGGGACCTAGAAAACGCTTGGGCCCTGGGACCTAGAAAACACTTGGGCCCTGTGACCTAGAAAACGCTTGGGCCCTGTGACCTAGAAAACGCTTGGGCCCTGGGACCTAGAAAACGCTTGGGCCCTGGGACCTAGAAAACACTTGGGCCCTGTGACCTAGAAAACGCTTGGGTCCTGGGACCTAGAAAACGCTTGGGCCCTGGGACCTAGAAAACACTTGGGCCCTGTGACCTAGAAAACGCTTGAGCCCTGGGTCCTAGAAAACACTTGGGCCCTGGGACCTAGAAAACACTTGGGCCCTGTGACCTAGAAAACGCTTGGGCCCTGGGACCTAGAAAACACTTGGGCCCTGTGACCTAGAAAACACTTGGGCCCTGGGACCTAGAAAACACTTGGGCCCTGTGACCTAGAAAACACTTGGGCCCTGGGACCTAGAAAACACTTGGGCCCTGTGACCTAGAAAACACTTGGGCCCTGGGACCTAGAAAACACTTGGGCCCTGTGACCTAGAAAACACTTGGGCCCTGGGACCTAGAAAACACTTGGGCCCTGTGACCTAGAAAACACTTGGGCCCTGGGACCTAGAAAACACTTGGGCCCTGTGACCTAGAAAACACTTGGGCCCTGGGACCTAGAAAACACTTGGGCCCTGTGACCTAGAAAACACTTGGGCCCTGGGACCTAGAAAACACTTGGGCCCTGGGACCTAGAAAACACTTGGGCCCTGTGACCTAGAAAACACTTGGGCCCTGGGACCTAGAAAACACTTGGGCCCTGGGACCTAGAAAACACTTGGGCCCTGGGACCTAGAAAACACTTGGGCCCTGGGACCTAGAAAACACTTGGGCCCTGGGACCTAGAAAACACTTGGGCCCTGTGACCTAGAAAACGCTTGGGCCCTGGAACCTAGAAAACGCTTGGGCCCTGGGACCTAGAAAACGCTTGGGCCCTGGGACCTAGAAAACGCTTGGGCCCTGGGACCTAGAAAACGCTTGGGCCCTGGGACCTAGAAAACGCTTGGGCCCTGGGACCTAGAAAACGCTTGGGCCCTGGGACCTAGAAAACGCTTGGGCCCTGGGACCTAGAAAACGCTTGGGCCCTGGGACCTAGAAAACGCTTGGGCCCTGGGACCTAGAAAACGCTTGGGCCCTGGGACCTAGAAAACGCTTGGGCCCTGGGACCTAGAAAACGCTTAGGTCCTGGGACCTAGAAAACACTTGGGCCCTGTGACCTAGAAAACGCTTGGGCCCTGTGACCTAGAAAACGCTTGGGCCCTGTGACCTAGAAAACGCTTGGGCCCTGGGACCTAGAAAACGCTTGGGCCCTGTGACCTAGAAAACGCTTGGGCCCTGGGACCTAGAAAACACTTGGGCCCTGTGACCTAGAAAACGCTTGGGCCCTGTGACCTAGAAAACGCTTGGGTCCTGGGACCTAGAAAACGCTTGGGCCCTGTGACCTAGAAAACGCTTGGGCCCTGGGACCTAGAAAACACTTGGGCCCTGTGACCTAGAAAACGCTTGGGCCCTGTGACCTAGAAAACGCTTGGGCCCTGGGACCTAGAAAACACTTGGGCCCTGTGACCTAGAAAACGCTTGGGTCCTGGGACCTAGAAAACGCTTGGGCCCTGGGTTTCGATCGCTTCTAAGACCCAGAGGTTTAAAAGTGACAGTACATATACAGGGAGAGTGAAGTGTGAGTGACACCTTACACCTGCTGTCCATGTTCACCTAGCAGTATGTATGTACCTGGGTGTTAGTCACCTTACACCTGCTGTCCCTGTTCACCTAGCAGTAAGTAGGTACCTGGGTGTTAGTCACTTTACACCTGCTGTCCCTGTTCACCTAGCAGTAAGTAGGTACCTGGGTGTTAGTCACCTTACACCTACTGTCAGTGTTCACCTAGCAGTAAGTAGGTACCTGGGTGTTAGTCACCTTACACCTGCTGTCCCTGTTCACCTAGCAGTAAGTAGGTACCTGGGTGTTAGTCACCTTACACCTGCTGTCCCTGTTCACCTAGCAGTAAGTAGGTACCTGGGTGTTAGTCACCTTACACCTGCTGTCCCTGTTCACCTAGCAGTAAGTAGGTACCGGGTGTTAGTCACCTTACACCTGCTGTCCCTGTTTACCTAGCAGTAAGTAGGTACCTGAGTGTTAGTCACCTTACACCTGCTGTCCCTGTTCACCTAATAGTAAGTAGGTACCTGGGTGTTAGTCACCTTACACCTGCTGTCCCTGTTCACCTAGCAGCCAGTAGGTACCTGGGTGTTAGTCACCTTACACCTGTTGTCCCTGTTCACCTAGCAGTAAGTAGGTACCTGGGTGTTAGTCACCTTACACCTGCTGTCCCTGTTCACCTAGCAGTAAGTAGGTACCTGGGTGTTAGTCACCTTACACCTGCTGTCCCTGTTCACCTAGCAGTAAGTAGGTACCTGGGTGTTAGTCACCTTACACCTGCTGTCCCTGTTCACCTAGCAGTAAGTAGGTACCTGGGTGTTAGTCACCTTACACCTGCTGTCCCTGTTCACCTAGCAGTAAGTAGGTACCTGGGTGTTAGTCACCTTACACCTGCTGTCAGTGTTCACCTAGCAGTAAGTAGGTACCTGGGTGTTAGTCACCTTACACCTGCTGTCCCTGTTCACCTAGCAGTAAGTAGGTACCTGGGTGTTAGTCACCTTACACCTGCTGTCAGTGTTCACCTAGCAGTAAGTAGGTACCTGGGTGTTAGTCACCTTACACCTGCTGTCCCTGTTCACCTAGCAGTAAGTAGGTACCTGGGTGTTAGTCACCTTACACCTGCTGTCACTGTTCACCTAGCAGTAAGTAGGTACCTGGGTGTTAGTCACCTTACACCTGCTGTCCCTGTTCACCTAGCAGTAAGTAGGTACCTGGGTGTTAGTCACCTTACACCTGCTGTCAGTGTTCACCTAGCAGTAAGTAGGTACCTGGGTGTTAGTCACCTTACACCTGCTGTCCCTGTTCACCTAGCAGTAAGTAGGTACCTGGGTGTTAGTCACCTTACACCTGCTGTCACTGTTCACCTAGCAGTAAGTAGGTACCTGGGTGTTAGTCACCTTACACCTGCTGTCAGTGTTCACCTAGCAGTAAGTAGGTACCTGGGTGTTAGTCACCTTACACCTGCTGTCACTGTTCACCTAGCAGTAAGTAGGTACCTGGGTGTTAGTCACCTTACACCTGCTGTCACTGTTCACCTAGCAGTAAGTAGGTACCTGGGTGTTAGTCACCTTACACCTGCTGTCACTGTTCACCTAGCAGTAAGTAGGTACCTGGGTGTTAGTCACCTTACACCTGCTGTCACTGTTCACCTAGCAGTAAGTAGGTACCTGGGTGTTAGTCACCTTACACCTGCTGTCCCTGTTCACCTAGCAGTAAGTAGGTACCTGGGTGTTAGTCACCTTACACCTGCTGTCACTGTTCACCTAGCAGTAAGTAGGTACCTGGGTGTTAGTCACCTTACACCTGCTGTCACTGTTCACCTAGCAGTAAATAGGTACCTGGGTGTTAGTTTCCGTTCACCAGCTGTACCTGTTCACCTAGCAGTAAATAGGTACCTGGGTGTTAGTTTCCGTTCACCAGCTGTACCTGTTCACCTAGCAGTAAATAGGTACCTGGGTGTTAGTCACCTTACACCTGCTGTCCTTGTTCACCTAGCAGTAAGTAGGTACCTGGGTGTTAGTCACCTTACACCTGCTGTCACTGTTCACCTAGCAGTAAGTAGGTACCTGGGTGTTAGTCACCTTACACCTGCTGTCACTGTTCACCTAGCAGTAAGTAGGTACCTGGGTGTTAGTCACCTTACACCTGCTGTCACTGTTCACCTAGCAGTAAGTAGGTACCTGGGTGTTAGTCACCTTACACCTGCTGTCACTGTTCACCTAGCAGTAAGTAGGTACCTGGGTGTTAGTCACCTTACACCTGCTGTCACTGTTCACCTAGCAGTAAGTAGGTACCTGGGTGTTAGTCACCTTACACCTGCTGTCCCTGTTCACCTAGCAGTAAGTAGGTACCTGGGTGTTAGTCACCTTACACCTGCTGTCACTGTTCACCTAGCAGTAAGTAGGTACCTGGGTGTTAGTCACCTTACACCTGCTGTCACTGTTCACCTAGCAGTAAGTAGGTACCTGGGTGTTAGTCACCTTACACCTGCTCTCACTGTTCACCTAGCAGTAAGTAGGTACCTGGGTGTTAGTCACCTTACACCTGCTGTCCCTGCTCACACCTAGCAGTAAGTAGGTACCTGGGTGTTAGTCACCTTACACCTACTGTCACTGTTCACCTATCCGTAAGTAGGTACCTGGGTGTTAGTCACCTTACACCTGCTGTCACTGTTCACCTAGCAGTAAGTAGGTACCTGGGTGTTAGTCACCTTACACCTGCTGTCACTGTTCACCTAGCAGTAAGTAGGTACCTGGGTGTTAGTCACCTTACACCTGCTGTCACTGTTCACCTAGCAGTAAGTAGGTACCTGGGTGTTAGTCACCTTACACCTGCTGTCACTGTTCACCTAGCAGTAAGTAGGTACCTGGGTGTTAGTCACCTTACACCTGCTGTCCCTGTTCACCTAGCAGTAAGTAGGTACCTGGGTGTTAGTCACCCTACACTTGCTGTCACTGTTCACCTAGCAGTAAGTAGGTACCTGGGTGTTAGTCACCTTACACCTGCTGTCACTGTTCACCTAGCAGTAAGTAGGTACCTGGGTGTTAGTCACCTTACACCTGCTGTCACTGTTCACCTAGCAGTAAGTAGGTACCTGGGTGTTAGTCACCTTACACCTGCTGTCACTGTTCACCTAGCAGTAAGTAGGTACCTGGGTGTTAGTCACCTTACACCTGCTGTCACTGTTCACCTAGCAGTAAGTAGGTACCTGGGTGTTAGTCACCTTACACCTGCTGTCACTGTTCACCTAGCAGTAAGTAGGTACCTGGGTGTTAGTCACCTTACACCTGCTGTCACTGTTCACCTAGCAGTAAGTAGGTACCTGGGTGTTAGTCACCTTACACCTGCTGTCACTGTTCACCTAGCAGTAAGTAGGTACCTGGGTGTTAGTCACCTTACACCTGCTGTCACTGTTCACCTAGCAGTAAGTAGGTACCTGGGTGTTAGTCACCTTACACCTGCTGTCACTGTTCACCTAGCAGTAAGTAGGTACCTGGGTGTTAGTCACCTTACACCTGCTGTCACTGTTCACCTAGCAGTAAGTAGGTACCTGGGTGTTAGTCACCTTACACCTGCTGTCACTGTTCACCTAGCAGTAAGTAGGTACCTGGGTGTTAGTCACCTTACACCTGCTGTCACTGTTCACCTAGCAGTAAGTAGGTACCTGGGTGTTAGTCACCTTACACCTGCTGTCCCTGTTCACCTAGCAGTAAGTAGGTACCTGGGTGTTAGTCACCTTACACCTGCTGTCACTGTTCACCTAGCAGTAAGTAGGTACCTGGGTGTTAGTCACCTTACACCTGCTGTCACTGTTCACCTAGCAGTAAGTAGGTACCTGGGTGTTAGTCACCTTACACCTGCTGTCACTGTTCACCTAGCAGTAAGTAGGTACCTGGGTGTTAGTCACCTTACACCTGCTGTCACTGTTCACCTAGCAGTAAGTAGGTACCTGGGTGTTAGTCACCTTACACCTGCTGTCACTGTTCACCTAGCAGTAAGTAGGTACCTGGGTGTTAGTCACCTTACACCTGCTGTCCTAGCAGTAAGTTCACCTAGCAGTAAGTAGGTACCTGGGTGTTAATCACCTTACACCTGCTGTCACTGTTCACCTAGCAGTAAGTAGGTACCTGGGTGTTAGTCACCTTACACCTGCTGTCACTGTTCACCTAGCAGTAAGTAGGTACCTGGGTGTTAGTCACCTTACACCTGCTGTCACTGTTCACCTAGCAGTAAGTAGGTACCTGGGTGTTAGTCACCTAACACCTGCTGTCACTGTTCACCTAGCAGTAAGTAGGTACCTGGGTGTTAGTCACCTTACACCTGCTGTCACTGTTCACCTAGCAGTAAGTAGGTACCTGGGTGTTAGTCACCTTACACCTGCTGTCACTGTTCACCTAGCAGTAAGTAGGTACCTGGGTGTTAGTCACCTTACACCTGCTGTCACTGTTCACCTAGCAGTAAGTAGGTACCTGGGTGTTAGTCACCTTACACCTGCTGTCACTGTTCACCTAGCAGTAAGTAGGTACCTGGGTGTTAGTCACCTTACACCTGCTGTCACTGTTCACCTAGCAGTAAGTAGGTACCTGGGTGTTAGTCACCTTACACCTGCTGTCACTGTTCACCTAGCAGTAAGTAGGTACCTGGGTGTTAGTCACCTTACACCTGCTGTCACTGTTCACCTAGCAGTAAGTAGGTACCTGGGTGTTAGTCACCTTACACCTGCTGTCACTGTTCACCTAGCAGTAAGTAGGTACCTGGGTGTTAATCACCTTACACCTGTTGTCCATCCTCACCTAGCAGTAAGTAGGTACCTGGGTGTTAGTCACCTTACACCTGCTGTCACTGTTCACCTAGAAGTAAGTAGGTACCTGGGTGTTAGTCACCTTACACCTGCTGTCACTGTTCACCTAGCAGTAAGTAGGTACCTGGGTGTTAGTCACCTTACACCTGCTGTCACTGTTCACCTAGCAGTAAGTAGGTACCTGGGTGTTAGTCACCTTACACCTGCTGTCACTGTTCACCTAGCAGTAAGTAGGTACCTGGGTGTTAGTCACCTTACACCTGCTGTCACTGTTCACCTAGCAGTAAGTAGGTACCTGGGTGTTAGTCACCTTACACCTGCTGTCACTGTTCACCTAGCAGTAAGTAGGTACCTGGGTGTTAGTCACCTTACACCTGCTGTCACTGTTCACCTAGCAGTAAGTAGGTACCTGGGTGTTAGTCACCTTACACCTGCTGTCACTGTTCACCTAGCAGTAAGTAGGTACCTGGGTGTTAGTCACCTTACACCTGCTGTCACTGTTCACCTAGCAGTAAGTAGGTACCTGGGTGTTAGTCACCTTACACCTGCTGTCACTGTTCACCTAGCAGTAAGTAGGTACCTGGGTGTTAGTCACCTTACACCTGCTGTCACGGTTCACCTAGCAGTAAGTAGGTACCTGGGTGTTAGTCACCTTACACCTGCTGTCACGGTTCACCTAGCAGTAAGTAGGTACCTGGGTGTTAGTCACCTTACACCTGCTGTCACTGTTCACCTAGCAGTAAGTAGGTACCTGGGTGTTAGTCACCTTACACCTGCTGTCCCTGTTCACCTAGCAGTAAGTAGGTACCTGGGTGTTAGTCACCTTACACCTGCTGTCACTGTTCACCTAGCAGTAAGTAGGTACCTGGGTGTTAGTCACCTTACACCTGCTGTCACTGTTCACCTAGCAGTAAGTAGGTACCTGGGTGTTAGTCACCTTACACCTGCTGTCACTGTTCACCTAGCAGTAAGTAGGTACCTGGGTGTTAGTCACCTTACACCTGCTGTCACTGTTCACCTAGCAGTAAGTAGGTACCTGGGTGTTAGTCACCTTACACCTGCTGTCACTGTTCACCTAGCAGTAAGTAGGTACCTGGGTGTTAGTCACCTTACACCTGCTGTCACTGTTCACCTAGCAGTAAGTAGGTACCTGGGTGTTAGTCACCTTACACCTGCTGTCACTGTTCACCTAGCAGTAAGTAGGTACCTGGGTGTTAGTCACCTTACACCTGCTGTCACTGTTCACCTAGCAGTAAGTAGGTACCTGGGTGTTAGTCACCTTACACCTGCTGTCACTGTTCACCTAGCAGTAAGTAGGTACCTGGGTGTTAGTCACCTTACACCTGCTGTCACTGTTCACCTAGCAGTAAGTAGGTACCTGGGTGTTAGTCACCTTACACCTGCTGTCACTGTTCACCTAGCAGTAAGTAGGTACCTGGGTGTTAGTCACCTTACACCTGCTGTCACTGTTCACCTAGCAGTAAGTAGGTACCTGGGTGTTAGTCACCTTACACCTGCTGTCACTGTTCACCTAGCAGTAAGTAGGTACCTGGGTGTTAGTCACCTTACACCTGCTGTCACTGTTCACCTAGCAGTAAGTAGGTACCTGGGTGTTAGTCACCTTACACCTGCTGTCACTGTTCACCTAGCAGTAAGTAGGTACCTGGGTGTTAGTCACCTTACACCTGCTGTCACTGTTCACCTAGCAGTAAGTAGGTACCTGGGTGTTAGTCACCTTACACCTGCTGTCACTGTTCACCTAGCAGTAAGTAGGTACCTGGGTGTTAGTCACCTTACACCTGCTGTCACTGTTCACCTAGCAGTAAGTAGGTACCTGGGTGTTAGTCACCTTACACCTGCTGTTCACCTAGCAGTAAGTAGGTACCTGGGTGTTAGTCATCTTACACCTGCTGTCCCTGTTCACCTAGCAGTAAGTAGGTACCTGGGTGTTAGTCACCTTACACCTGCTGTCACTGTTCACCTAGCAGTAAGTAGGTACCTGGGTGTTAGTCACCTTACACCTGCTTTCCCTGTTCACCTAGCAGTAAGTAGGTACCTGGGTGTTAGTCACCTTACACCTTCTGTCCCTGTTCACCTAGCAGTAAGTAGGTACCTGGGTGTTAGTCACCTTACACCTGCTGTCCCTGTTCACCTAGCAGTAAGTAGGTACCTGGGTGTTAGTCACCTTACACCTGCTGTCCCTGTTCACCTAGCAGTAAGTAGGTACCTGGTTGATAGTCACCTTACACCTGCTGTCCTTGTTCACCTAGCAGTAAATAGGTACCTGGGTGGTAGTCACCTTATACCTGCTGTCCCTGTTCACCTAGCAGTAAGTAGGTACCTGGGTGTTAGTCACCTTACACCTGCTGTCCCTGTTCACCTAGCAGTAAGTAGGTACCTGGGTGTTAGTCACCTTACACCTGCTGTCCCTGTTCACCTAGCAGTAAGTAGGTACCTGGGTGTTAGTCACCTTACACCTGCTGTCCCTGTTCACCTAGCAGTAAGTAGGTACCTGGGTGTTAGTCACCTTACACCTGCTGTCCCTGTTCACCTAGCAGTAAGTAGGTACCTGGGTGTTAGTCACCTTACACCTGCTGTCCCTGTTCACCTAGCAGTAAGTAGGTACCTGGGTGTTAGTCACCTTACACCTGCTGTCCCTGTTCACCTAGCAGTAAGTAGGTACCTGGGTGTTAGTCACCTTACACCTGCTGTCCCTGTTCACCTAGCAGTAAGTAGGTACCTGGGTGTTAGTCACCTTACACCTGCTGTCCCTGTTCACCTAGCAGTAAGTAGGTACCTGGGTGTTAGTCACCTTACACCTGCTGTCCCTGTTCACCTAGCAGTAAGTAGGTACCTGGGTGTTAGTCACCTTACACCTGCTGTCCCTGTTCACCTAGCAGTAAGTAGGTACCTGGGTGTTAGTCACCTTACACCTGCTGTCCCTGTTCACCTAGCAGTAAGTAGGTACCTGGGTGTTAGTCACCTTACACCTGCTGTCCCTGTTCACCTAGCAGTAAGTAGGTACCTGGGTGTTAGTCACCTTACACCTGCTGTCCCTGTTCACCTAGCAGTAAGTAGGTACCTGGGTGTTAGTCACCTTACACCTGCTGTCCCTGTTCACCTAGCAGTAAGTAGGTACCTGGGTGTTAGTCACCTTACACCTGCTGTCCCTGTTCATCTAGCAAGTAGGTACCTGGGTGTTAGTCACCTTACACCTGCTGTCCCTGTTCATCTAGCAAGTAGGTACCTGGGTGTTAGTCACCTTACACATGCTGTCCCTGTTCATCTAGCAAGTAGGTACCTGGGTGTTAGTCACCTTACACCTGCTGTCCCTGTTCACCTAGCAGTAAGTAGGTACCTGGGTGTTAGTCATCTTACACCTGCTGTCCCTGTTCACCTAGCAGTAAGTAGGTACCAGGGTGTTAGTCACCTTACACCTGGTGTCTCTGTTCACCCAGCAGTAACTAGGTACCTGGGTGTTAGCTAAACCTGCTGTCCCTGTTCACCTAGCAGTAAGTAGGTACCTTGGTGTTAGTCACCTTACACCTGCTCCCTGTTCACTTATCAGTAAAATAGGTCCCTGGGTGTTAGTCACCTTACACCTGCTGTCCCTGTTCACCTAGCAGTAAGTAGGTACCTGGGTGTTAGTCACCTTACACCTGCTGTCCCTGTTCACCTAGCAGTAAGTAGGTACCGGGTGTTAGTCACCTTACACCTGCTGTCCCTGTTCACCTAGCAGTAAGTAGGTACCTGGGTGTTAGTCACCTTACACCTGCTGTCCCTGTTCACCTAGCAGTAAGTAGGTACCTGGGTGTTAGTCACCTTACACCTGCTGTCCCTGTTCACCTAGCAGTAAGTAGGTACCTGGGTGTTAGTCACCTTACACCTGCTGTCCCTGTTCACCTAGCAGTAAGTAGGTACCTGGGTGTTAGTCACCTTACACCTGCTGTCCCTGTTCACCTAGCAGTAAGTAGGTACCTGGGTGTTAGTCACCTTACACCTGCTGTCCCTGTTCACCTAGCAGTAAGTAGGTACCTGGGTGTTAGTCACCTTACACCTGCTGTCCCTGTTCACCTAGCAGTAAGTAGGTACCTGGGTGTTAGTCACCTTACACCTGCTGTCCCTGTTCACCTAGCAGTAAGTAGGTACCTGGGTGTTAGTCACCTTACACCTGCTGTCCCTGTTCACCTAGCAGTAAGTAGGTACCTGGGTGTTAGTCACCTTACACCTGCTGTCCCTGTTCACCTAGCAGTAAGTAGGTACCTGGGTGTTAGTCACCTTACACCTGCTGTCCCTGTTCACCTAGCAGTAAGTAGGTACCTGGGTGTTAGTCACCTTACACCTGCTGGCCCTGTTCACCTAGCAATAAGTAGGTACCTGGGGATTTTAGTCACCTTACACTTGCTGCCCCTGTTCACCTAGCAGTAAGTAGGTACCTCGGGCTGTTATTCACCTTATACCTGCTGCACCTGTTCACCTAGCAGTAAGTAGGTACCTGGGTGTTAGTCACCTTATACCTGCTGTCCCTGTTCACTTAGCAGTAAGTAGGTACCTGGGTGTTAGTCACCTTATACCTGCTATCCCTGTTCACCTAGCAGTAAGTAGGTACCTGGGTGTTAGTCACCTTATACCTGCTGTCCCTGTTCACTTAGCAGTAAGTAGGTACCTGGGTGTTAGTCACCTTACACCTGCTGTCCCTGTTCACCTAGCAGTAAGTAGGTACCTGGGTGTTAGTCACCTTACACCTGCTGTCCCTGTTCACCTAGCAGTAAGTAGGTACCTGGGTGTTAGTCACCTTACACCTGCTGTCCCTGTTCACTTAGCAGTAAGTAGGTACCTGGGTGTTAGTCACCTTACACCTGCTGTCCCTGTTCACCTAGCAGTAAGTAGGTACCTGGGTGTTAGTCACCTTACACCTGCTGTCCCTGTTCACTTAGCAGTAAGTAGGTACCTGGGTGTTAGTCACCTTATACCTGCTGTCACCCTGGGTGTTAGTCACCTGCTGTCCCTGTTCACCTAGCAGTAAGAAGGTACCTGGGTGTTAGTCACCTTACACCTGCTGTCCCTGTTCACCTAGCAGTAAGTAGGTACCTGGGTGTTAGTCACCTTACACCTGCTGTCCCTGTTCACCTAGCAGTAAGAAGGTACCTGGGTGTTAGTCACCTTACACCTGCTATCCCTGTTCACCTAGCAGTAAGAAGGTACCTGGGTGTTAGTCACCTTACACCTGCTGTCCCTGTTCACCTAGCAGTAAGTAGGTACCTGGGTGTTAGTCACCTTACACCTGCTGTCCCTGTTCACCTAGCAGTAAGCAGGCACCTGGGTGTTAGTCACCTTACACCTGCTGTCCCTGTTCACCTAGCAGTAAGCAGGCACCTAGGTGTTAGTCACCTTACACCTGCTGTCCCTGTTCACCTAGCAGTAAGCAGGCACCTAGGTGTTAGCCACCTTACACCTGCTGTCCCTGTTCACCTAGCAGTAAGTAGGTATCTGGGTGTTAGTCACCTTACACCTGCTGCTTCTGTTCACCCAGCAGTAAGTAGGCATCTGGGTGTTAGTCACCTTACACCTGCTGTCCCAGTTCACCTAGCAGTAAGTAGGTACCTGGGTGTTAGTCACCTTACACCTGCTGCTTCTGTTCACCTAGCAGTAAGTAGGTACCTGGGTGTTAGTCACCTTACACCTGCTGTCCCTATTTACCTAGCAGTAAGTAGGTACGAGGATGTTAGTCACCTTACACCTGCTGTCCCTGTTCACTTAGCAGTAAGTAGGTACCTGGGTGTTAGTCACCTTACACCTGCTGTCCCTGTTCACCTAGCAGTAAGCAGGTACCTGATTGGTAGTCACCTTACACCTGCTGTCCCTGTTCACCTAGCAGTAAGTAGGCACCTGGGTGGTAGTCACTCTACACATGCTGTCCCTATTCACTTAGCAGTAAGTAGGTACCTGGATGGTAGTCACATTACACCTGCTGTCCCTGTTCACCTAGCAGTAAGTAGGTACCTGGGTGTTAGTCACCTTACACCTGCTGTCCCTGTTCACCTAGCAGTAAGTAGGTACCTGGGTGTTAGTCACCTTACACCTGCTGTCCCTGTTCACCTAGCAGTAAGTAGGTACCTGGGTGTTAGTCACCTTACACCTGCTGTCCTTGTTCACCTAGCAGTAAGTAGGTACTTGGGTGTTAGTCACCTTACACCTGCTGTCCCTGTTCACCTAGCAGTAAGAAGGTACCTGGGTGTTAGTCACCTTACACCTGCTGTCCCTGTTCACCTAGCAGTAAGTAGGTACCTGGGTGTTAGTCACCTTACACCTGTTGTCCCTGTTCACCTAGCAGTAAGTAGGTACCTGGGTGTTAGTCACCTTACACCTGCTGTCCCTGTTCACCTAGCAGTAAGTAGGTACCTGGGTGTTAGTCACCTTACACCTGCTGTCCCTGTTCACCTAGCAGTAAGTAGGTACCTGGGTGTTAGTCACCTTACACCTGCTGTCCCTGTTCACCTAGCAGTAAGTAGTACCTGGGTGTTAGTCACCTTACACCTGCTGTCCCTGTTCACCTAGCAGTTAGTAGGTACCTGGGTGTTAGTCACCTTACACCTGCTGTCCCTGTTCACCTAGTAGTAAGTAGGTACCTGGGTGTCAGTCACCTTACACCTGCTGTCCCTGTTCACCTAGCAGTAAGTAGGTACCTGGGTGTTAGTCACCTTACACCTGCTGTCCCTGTTCACCTAGCAGTAAGAAGGTACCTGGGTGTTAATCACCTTACACCTGTTGTCCCTGTTCACCTAGCAGTAAGTAGGTACCTGGGTGTTAGTCACCTTACACCTGCTGTCCCTGTTCACCTAGCAGTATGTAGGTACCTGGGCGTCAGTCACCTTACACCTGTTGTCCCTGTTCACCTAGCAGTAAGAAGGTACCTGGGTGTTAGTCACCTTACACCTGCTATCCCTGTTCACCTAGCAGTAAGAAGGTACCTGGGTGTTAGTCACCTTACACCTGCTGTCCCTGTTCACCTAGCAGTAAGTAGGTACCTGGGTGTTAGTCACCTTACACCTGCTGTCCCTGTTCACCTAGCAGTAAGTAGGTACCTGGGTGTTAGTCACCTTACACCTGCTGTCACTGTTCACCTAGCAGTAAATAGGTACCTGGGTGGTAGTCACCTTATACCTGCTGTCCCTGTTCACCTAGCAGTAAGTAGGTACCTGGGTGGTAGTCACCTTACACCTGCTGTCCCTGTTCACCTAGCAGTAAGTAGGTACTTGGATGGTAATCACCTTACACCTGCTGTCCCTGTTCACCTAGCAGTAAGTAGGTACCTGGGTGTTAGTCACCTTACACCTGCTGTCCCTGTTCACCTAGAAGTAAGTAGGTACCTGGGGGTGTTGGTCACCTTACACCTGCTATCCCTGTTCACCTAGCAGCAAGTAGGTACCTGAAGGTGTTAGTCACCTTACACCTGCTTTCACTGTTCACCTAGCAGTAAGTAGGTAACTGGGGTGTTAGACACCTTACACCTGCCGTCCCTGTTCACCTGGCAGTAAGTAGGTACCTGGGGTGCTAGTCACCTTACACCTGCTGTCCCTGTTCACCTACCAGTAAGTAGGTACCTGGGTGTTAGTCACCTTACACCTGTCACTGTTCACCTAGCAGTAAGTAGGTATCTGTGTGTTAGTCACCTTACACCTGCTGTCCCTGTTCACCTATCAGTTAGTAGGTACCTGGGTGTTATTCACCTTACACCTGCTGTCCCTGTACACCTAGCATTAAGTAGGTGCCTGTGTGTTAGCCACCTTACACCTGCTGTCCCTGTTCACCTAGCAGTAAGTAGGTACCTGTGTGTTAGTCACCTTACACCTGCTGTCCCTGTTCACCTAGCAGTAAGTAGGTACCTGTGTGTTAGTCACCTTACACCTGCTGTCCCTGTTCACCTAGCAGTAAGTAGGTACCTGTGTGTTAGTCACCTTACACCTGCTGTCCCTGTTCACCTAGCAGAAGACAGGTATCTGTGTGTTATCCGAAACGCTCTGTATAACCAGGAACTGCCTATACTGTATGTCACCGATGTCAGCTATGGTCTATATAAGAGGTATTACTGTATAAGTTGTATTACTGTATAAGTTGTATTACTGTATAAGTTGTATTACTGTATAAGTTGTATTACTGTATAAGTTGTATTACTGTATAAGTTGTATTACTGTATAAGTTGTATTACCGTATAAGTTGTATTACTGTATAAGTTGTATTACTGTATAAGTTGTATTACTGTATAAGTTGTATTACTGTATAAGTTGTATTACCGTATAAGTTGTATTACTGTATAAGTTGTATTACTGTATAAGTTGTATTACTGTATAAGTTGTATTATTGTATAAGTTGTATTACTGTATAAGTTGTATTACTGTATAAGTTGTATTACTGTATAAGTTGTATTATTGTATAAGTTGTATTACTGTATAAGTTGTATTACTGTATAAGTTGTATTACTGTATAAGTTGTATTACTGCATAAGTTGTATTACTGTATAAGTTGTATTACTGTATAAGTTGTGTTACTGTATAAGTTGTATTACTGTATAAGTTGTGTTACTGTATAAGTTGTATTACTGTATAAGTTGTATTACTGTATAAGTTGTATTACTGTATAAGTTGTATTACTGTATAAGTTGTATTACTGTATAAGTTGTATTACTGTATAAGTTGTATTACTGTATAAGTTGTATTACTGTATAAGTTGTATTACTGTATAAGTTGTATTACCGTATAAGTTGTATTACTGTATAAGTTGTATTACTGTATAAGTTGTATTACTGTATAAGTTGTATTACTGTATAAGTTGTATTACCGTATAAGTTGTATTACTGTATAAGTTGTATTACTGTATAAGTTGTATTACTGTATAAGTTGTGTTACTGTATAAGTTGTATTACTGTATAAGTTATATTACCGTATAAGTTGTATTACTGTATAAGTTGTATTACTGTATAAGTTGTATTACTGTATAAGTTGTATTACTGTATAAGTTGTATTACTGTATAAGTTGTATTACTGTATAAGTTGTATTACTGTATAAGTTGTATTACTGTATAAGTTGTGTTACTGTATAAGTTGTATTACTGTATAAGTTGTATTACCGTATAAGTTGTATTACTGTATAAGTTGTATTACTGTATAAGTTGTATTACTGTATAAGTTGTATTACTGTATAAGTTGTATTACTGTATAAGTTGTATTACTGTATAAGTTGTATTACTGTATAAGTTGTATTACTGTATAAGTTGTATTACTGTATAAGTTGTATTACTGTATAAGTTGTATTACTGTATAAGTTGTATTACTGTATAAGTTGTATTACTGTATAAGTTGTATTACTGTATAAGTTGTATTACTGTATAAGTTGTATTACTGTATAAGTTGTATTACTGTATAAGTTGTATTACTGTATAAGTTGTATTACTGTATAAGTTGTGTTACTGTATAAGTTGTATTACTGTATAAGTTGTGTTACAGTATAAGTTGTATTACTGTATAAGTTGTATTACTGTATAAGTTGTATTACTGTATAAGTTGTGTTACTGTATAAGTTGTGTTACTGTATAAGTTGTATTACTGTATAAGTTGTATTACTGTATAAGTTGTATTACTGTATAAGTTGTATTACTGTATAAGTTGTATTACTGTATAAGTTGTATTACTGTATAAGTTGTATTACTGTATAAGTTGTATTACTGTATAAGTTGTATTACTGTATAAGTTGTATTACTGTATAAGTTGTGTTACTGTATAAGTTGTATTACTGTTTAAGTTGTATTACTGTATAAGTTGTATTACTGTATAAGTTGTATTACTGTATAAGTTGTGTTACTGTATAAGTTGTATTACTGTATAAGTTGTATTACTGTATAAGTTGTATTACTGTATAAGTTGTATTACTGTATAAGTTGTATTACTGTATAAGTTGTATTACTGTATAAGTTGTATTACTGTATAAGTTGTATTACTGTATAAGTTGTATTACTGTATAAGTTGTGTTACTGTATAAGTTGTATTACTGTTTAAGTTGTATTACTGTATAAGTTGTATTACTGTATAAGTTGTATTACTGTATAAGTTGTGTTACTGTATAAGTTGTATTACTGTATAAGTTGTATTACTGTATAAGTTGTATTACTGTATAAGTTGTATTACTGTATAAGTTGTATTACTGTATAAGTTGTATTACTGTATAAGTTGTATTACTGTATAAGTTGTATTACTGTATAAGTTGTATTACTGTATTAGTTGTGGATTATTATTAGTAGTATTAGTAACAATATTAAATAGTTTGCTACTAATGTTAGCTATTGTCAGGATAAGTTAAAATAATAATAATAATAATAATAATAATAATAATAATAATAATAATAATAATAATAATAATAATAATAATAATAATAATAATACAAGTACAATAATACAAGGTATACCAGTACATGTACAAGGTAATACAAGTACAATAATAATAATAATAATAATAATAACAAGGTATACAAGCAATAATAATAATAATAATAATAATAATAATAATAATAATAATAATAATAATAATAATAATAATAATAATAATAACAATAATACAAGGTATACTGGTAATAATAATAATAACATGCAATAATAATAAAATCAATATTTACTACGAGTACATGCACAAGGTATACCAGTACATGTACAATGTATACCAGTACATGTACAAGGTATACTGGTACATGTACAAGGTATACAAGTACATGTACAAGATATACCAGTACATGTACAAGGTATACCAGTACATGTACAAGGTATACAAGTACATTTACAAGGTATACAAGTACATGTACAATTTATACCAGTACATGTACAAGGTATACAAGTACATGTACAAGGTATACCAGTATATGTACAAGGTATACCAGTACATGTACAAGGTATACAAGTACATGTACAAGGTATACAAGTACATGTACAAGGTATACCAGTACATGTACAAGGTATACAAGTACATGTACAAGGTATACGAGTACATGTACAAGGTATACGAGTACATGTACAAGGTATACCAGTACATGTACAAGGTATACAAGTACATGTACAAGGTATACAAGTACATGTACAAGGTATACCAGTACATGTACAAGGTATACAAGTACATGTACAAGGTATACAAGTACATGTACAAGGTATACAAGTACATGTACAAGGTATACAAGTACATGTACAAGGTATACAAGTACATGTACAAGGTATACAAGTACATGTACAAGGTATACAAGTACATGTACAAGGTATACAAGTACATGTACAAGGTATACAAGTACATGTACAAGGTATACAAGTACATGTACAAGGTATACAAGTACATGTACAAGGTATACAAGTACATGTACAAGGTATACAAGTACATGTACAAGGTATACAAGTACATGTACAAGGTATACAAGTACATGTACAAGGTATACAAGTACATGTACAAGGTATACAAGTACATGTACAAGGTATAAAAGTACATGTACAAGGTATACAAGTACATGTACAAGGTATACTGGTACATGTACAAGGTATACAAGTACATGTACAAGGTATACTGGTACATGTACAAGGTATACAAGTAGATGTACAAGGTATACAAGTACATGTACAAGGTATACTGGTACATGTACAAGGTATACAAGTACATGTACAAGGTATACCAGTACATGTACAAGGTATACCAGTACATGTACAAGGTATACAAGTACATGTACAAGGTATACAAGTACATGTACAAGGTATACAAGTACATGTACAAGGTATACAAGTACATGTACAAGGTATACAAGTACATGTACAAGGTATACCAATACATGTACAAGGTATACAAGTACATGTACAAGGTATACAAGTACATGTACAAGGTATACAAGTACATGTACAAGGTATACAAGTACATGTACAAGGTATACAAGTACATGTACAAGGTATACAAGTACATGTACAAGGTATACCAGTACATGTACAAGGTATACAAGTACATGTACAATGTATACAAGTACATGTACAAGGTATACAAGTACAAGGTGTACAAGTACAAGTTATACAAGTACAAGTACAAGGTATACAAGTACATGTACAAGGTATACAAGTACATGTACAAGGTATACAAGTATATGTACAAGGTATACAAGTACATGTACAAGGTATACAAGTACATGTACAAGGTATACAAGTACATGTACAAGGTATACAAGTACATGTACAAGGTATACAAGTACATGTACAAGGTATACCAGTACATGTACAAGGTATACAAGTATACAGTGTACAAGTTATACAAGTACATGTACAAGGTATACAAGTACATGTACAAGGTATACAAGTACGTGTACAAGGTATACAAGTACATGTACAAGGTATACAAGTACGTGTACAAGGTATACAAGTACATGTACAAGGTATACAAGTACATGTACAAGGTATACAAGTACATGTACAAGGTATACCAGTACGTGTACAAGGTATACAAGTACATGTACAAGGTATACCAGTACATGTACAAGGTATACAAGTACATGTACAAGGTATACAAGTACATGTACAAGGTATACCAGTACATGTACAAGGTATACCAGTACATGTACAAGGTATACCAGTACATGTACAAGGTATACCAGTACATGTACAAGGTATACAAGTACATGTACAAGGTATACAAGTACATGTACAAGGTATACCAGTACATGTACAAGGTATACCAGTACATGTACAAGGTATACAAGTACATGTACAAGGTATACCAGTACATGTACAAGGTATACAAGTACATGTACAAGGTATACAAGTACATGTACAAGGTATACAAGTACATGTACAAGGTATACAAGTACATGTACAAGGTATACAAGTACATGTACAAGGTATACAAGTACATGTACAAGGTATACAAGTACATGTACAAGGTATACAAGTACATGTACAAGGTATACCAGTACATGTACAAGGTATACAAGTACATGTACAAGGTATACAAGTACATGCACAAGGTATACAAGTACATGTACAAGGTATACAAGTACATGTACAAGGTATACAAGTACATGTACAAGGTATACAAGTACATGTACAAGGTATACAAGTACATGTACAAGGTATACAATTACATGTACAAGGTATACAAGTACATGTACAAGGTATACAAGTACATGTACAAGGCACACCAGTACTTGTACAAGGTATTAAAGTACATGTACTATGTATACAACTACATGTACAAGGTATACAAGTACATGTACAAGGTATACAAGTACATGTACAAGGTATACAAGTACATGTACAAGGTATACCAGTATATGTACAAGGTATACAAGTACATGTACAAGGTATACAAGTTCATGTACAAGGTATACAAGTACATGTACAATGTATACAAGTAAATGTACAAGGTATACAAGTACATGTACAAGTTATACAAGTACATGTAAAATGCATACAAGTACATGTACAAGGTATACAAGTACATGTACAAGGTATACAAGTACATGTACAAGGTATACAAGTACATGAACAAGGTATACAAGTCCATAACAAGGTATACAAGTACATGTACAAGGAATACAAGTACATGAACAAGGAATACAAGTACATGTACAAGGTATACCAGTACATGTACAAGGTATACAAGTACATGTACAAGGTATACCAGTACATGCACAAGGTATACAAGTACATGTACAAGGTATACCAGTACATGTACAAGGTATACAAGTACATGTACAAGGTATACCAGTACATGTACAAGGTATACGAATACATGCACTAACATCCCATATCATAAAAATCTTTGAAAGGGTCCAAAGAAGCAAGATCACCACCCATCTAGAAACCCATCAGTTACACAACCCAGGGCAACATGGGTTTAGAACAGGTCGCTCCTGTCTGTCCCAACTATTGGATCACTACGACAAGATCCTAAATGCACTAGAAGACAAAAAGAATGCAGATGTAATATATACAGACTTTGCAAAAGCCTTCGACAAGTGTGACCATGGCGTAATAGCGCACAAAATGCGTGCTAAAGGAATAACAGGAAAAGTCGGTCGATGGATCTATAATTTCCTCACTAACAGAACACAGAGAGTAGTCGTCAACAGAGTAAAGTCCGAGGCAGCTACGGTGAAAAGCTCTGTTCCACAAGGCACAGTACTAGCTCCCATCTTGTTCCTCATCCTCATATCCGACATAGACAAGGATGTCAGCCACAGCACCGTGTCTACCTTTGCAGATGACACCCGAATCTGCATGACAGTGTCTTCCATTGCAGACACTGCAAGGCTCCAGGCGGACATCAACCAAATCTTTCAGTGGGCTGCAGAAAACAATATGAAGTTCAACGATGAGAAATTTCAATTACTCAGATATGGTAAACATGAGGAAATTAAATCTTCATCAGAGTACAAAACAAATTCTGGCCACAAAATAGAGCGAAACACCAAAGTCAAAGACCTGGGAGTGATCATGTTGGAGGATCTCACCTTCAAGGACCATAACATTGTATCAATCGCATCTGCTAGAAAAATGACAGGATGGATAATGAGAACCTTCAAAACTAGGGAGGCCAAGCCCATGATGACACTCTTCAGGTCACTTGTTCTATCTAGGCTGGAATATTGCTGCACACTAACAGCACCTTTCAAGGCAGGTGAAATTGCCGACCTAGAAAATGTACAGAGAACTTTCACGGCGCGCATAACGGAGATAAAACACCTCAATTACTGGGAGCGCTTGAGGTTCCTAAACCTGTATTCCCTGGAACGCAGGAGGGAGAGATACATGATTATATACACCTGGAAAATCCTAGAGGGACTAGTACCGAACTTGCACACGAAAATCACTCACTACGAAAGCAAAAGACTTGGCAGACGATGCACCATCCCCCCAATGAAAAGCAGGGGTGTCACTAGCACGTTAAGAGACCATACAATAAGTGTCAGGGGCCCGAGACTGTTCATCTGCCTCCCAGCACACATAAGGGGGATTACCAACAGACCCATGGCAGTCTTCAAGCTGGCACTGGACAAGCACCTAAAGTCAGTTCCTGATCAGCCGGGCTGTGGCTCGTACGTTGGTTTGCGTGCAGCCAGCAGCAACAGCCTGGTTGATCAGGCTCTGATCCACCAGGAGGCCTGGTCACAGACCGGGCCGCGGGGGCGTTGACCCCCGGAACTCTCTCCAGGTAAACTCCAGGTAAACATGTACAAAGTATACCAGTACATGTGCAAGGTATACAAGTACATGTACAAGGTATACCAGTACATGTACAAGGTATACCAGTACATTTACAAGGTATACAAGTGCATGTACAAGGTATACCAGTACATGTACAAGCTATACAAATACATGTACAAGGTATACCAGTACATGTACAAGGTATACCAGTACATGTACAAGGTATACAAGTGCATGTACAAGGTATACCAGTACATGTACAAGGTATACCAGTACATGTACAAGGTATACCAGTACATGTACAAGGTATACAAGTGCATGTACAAGGTATACCAGTACATGTACAAGCTATACAAATACATGTACAAGGTATACAAGTATATGTACAAGGTATAAAAGCACATGTACTAGGTATACCAGTACATGTACAAGGTATACAAGTACATGTACAAGGTATACCAGTACATGTACAAAGTATACAAGTACATGTACAAGGCATACAAGTACATGTGCAAGGTATACCAGTACATGTACAAGGTATACAAGTATATGTACAAGGTATACAAGTAAATGTACTAGGTATACAAGTACATGTACAAGGTATACTAGTATATGTACAAGGGATACAAGTACATGTACAAGGTATACAAGTTCATGTACAAGGTATACAAGTACATGTACAAGGTATACAAGTACATGTACAAGGTATACAAGTTTTTGTACAAAGTATACAAGTACATGTACAAGGTATACAAGTACATGTACAAGGTATACAAGTACATGTACAAGGTATACAAGTCCATAACAAGGTATACAAGTACATGTACAAGGTATACAAGTACATGTACAAGGAATACAAGTACATGTACAAGATATACCAGTACATGTACAAGGTATACAAGTTCATGTACAAGGTATACCAGTACATGCACAAGGTATACAAGTACATGTACAAGGTATACCAGTACATGTAAAAGGTATACAAGTACATGTACAAGGTATACCAGTACATGTACAAGGTATACAAATACATGTACAAGGTATACCAGTACATGTGCAAGGTATACAAGTACATGTACAAGGTATACCAGTACATGTACAAGGTATACAAGTACATATAAAAGGTATACCAGTACATGCACAAGGTATACAAGTATATACCAGGCCTCCTGGTGGATCAGCGCCTGATCAACCAGGCTGTTGCTGCTGGCTGCACGCAAACCAACGTACGAGCCACAGCCCGGCTGGTCAGGAACCGACTTTAGGTGCTTGTCCAGTGCCAGCTTGAAGACTGCCAGGGGTCTGTTGGTAATCCCCCTTATGTATGCTGGGAGGCAGTTGAACAGTCTCGGGCCCCTGACACTTATTGTATGGTCTCTTAACGTGCTAGTGACACCCCTGCTTTTCATTGGGGGGATGTTGCATCGTCTGCCAAGTCTTTTGCTTTCGTAGTGAGTGATTTTCGTGTGCAAGTTCGGTACTAGTCCCTCTAGGATTTTCCAGGTGTATATAATCATGTATCTCTCCCGCCTGCGTTCCAGGGAATACAGGTTTAGGAACCTCAAGCGCTCCCAGTAATTGAGGTGTTTTATCTCCGTTATGCGCGCCGTGAAAGTTCTCTGTACATTTTCTAGGTCAGCAATTTCACCTGCCTTGAAAGGTGCTGTTAGTGTGCAGCAATATTCCAGCCTAGATAGAACAAGTGACCTGAAGAGTGTCATCATGGGCTTGGCCTCCCTAGTTTTGAAGGTTCTCATTATCCATCCTGTCATTTTTCTAGCAGATGCGATTGATACAATGTTATGGTCCTTGAAGGTGAGATCCTCCGACATGATCACTCCCAGGTCTTTGACGTTGGTGTTTCGCTCTATTTTGTGGCCAGAATTTGTTTTGTACTCTGATGAAGATTTAATTTCCTCGTGTTTACCATATCTGAGTAATTGAAATTTCTCATCGTTGAACTTCATATTGTTTTCTGCAGCCCACTGAAAGATTTGGTTGATGTCCGCCTGGAGCCTTGCAGTGTCTGCAATGGAAGACACTGTCATGCAGATTCGGGTGTCATCTGCAAAGGAAGACACGGTGCTGTGGCTGACATCCTTGTCTATGTCGGATATGAGGATGAGGAACAAGATGGGAGCGAGTACTGTGCCTTGTGGAACAGAGCTTTTCACCGTAGCTGCCTCGGACTTTACTCTGTTGACGACTACTCTCTGTGTTCTGTTAGTGAGGAAATTATAGATCCATCGACCGACTTTTCCTGTTATTCCTTTAGCACGCATTTTGTGCGCTATTACGCCATGGTCACACTTGTCGAAGGCTTTTGCAAAGTCTGTATATATTACATCTGCATTCTTTTTGTCTTCTAGTGCATTTAGGACCTTGTCGTAGTGATCCAATAGTTGAGACAGACAGGAGCGACCTGTTCTAAACCCATGTTGCCCTGGGTTGTGTAACTGATGGGTTTCTAGATGGGTGGTGATCTTGCTTCTTAGGACCCTTTCAAAGATTTTTATGATATGGGATGTTAGTGCTATCGGTCTGTAGTTCTTTGCTGTTGCTTTACTGCCCCCTTTGTGGAGTGGGGCTATGTCTGTTGTTTTTAGTAACTGTGGGACGACCCCCGTGTCCATGCTCCCTCTCCATAGGATGGAAAAGGCTCGTGATAGGGGCTTCTTGCAGTTCTTGATGAACACGGAGTTCCATGAGTCTGGCCCTGGGGCAGAGTGCATGGGCATGTCATTTATCGCCTGTTCGAAGTCATTTGGCGTCAGGATAACATCGGATAGGCTTGTGTTAACCAAATTCTGTGGCTCTCTCATAAAAAATTCATTTTGATCTTCGACTCTCAGTCTGGTTAGCGGCTTGCTAAAAACTGAGTCATATTGGGACTTGAGTAGCTCACTCATTTCCTTGCTGTCATCTGTGTAGGACCCATCTTGTTTAAGTAGGGGCCCAATACTGGACGTTGTTCTCGACTTTGATTTGGCATAGGAGAAGAAATACTTTGGGTTTCTTTCGATTTCATTTATGGCTTTTAGTTCTTCCCGCGATTCCTGACTCCTATAAGATTCCTTTAGCTTAAGTTCGATGCTTGCTATTTCTCTGACCAGTGTCTCCCTACGCATTTCAGATATATTGACCTCTTTTAGCCGCTCTGTTATTCTTTTCCGTCGCCTGTAAAGGGAGCGCCTGTCTCTTTCTATTTTACATCTACTCCTCCTTTTTCTTAGAGGAATAAGCCTTGTGCATACATCGAGTGCCACCAAGTTAATCTGTTCTAGGCATAAGTTGGGGTCTGTGTTGCTTAGTATATCTTCCCAGCTTATATCGGTTAGGACTTGGTTTACTTGGTCCCACTTTATGTTTTTGTTATTGAAGTTGAATTTGGTGAATGCTCCCTCGTGACTAGTCTCATTATGTCGGTCTGGGGCTCCACGCATACATGTCTGAACCTCAATTATGTTGTGATCTGAGTATATTGTTTTTGATATGGTGACATTTCTTATCAGATCATCATTGTTAGTGAAGATGAGGTCTAGTGTATTCTCCAGTCTAGTAGGCTCTATTATTTGCTGGTTTAAATTGAATTTTGTGCAGAGATTTAAAAGCTCGTGTGAGTGTGAGTTTTCATCAGAGCTGCCTCCTGGTGTTATTACTGCAACAATATTATTTGCTATATTCCTCCATTTTAGGTGCCTTAAGTTGAAATCCCCCAGGAGCAAGATGTTGGGTGCAGGAGCTGGAAGATTTTCCAGACAGTGGTCAATTTTTAACAGCTGTTCCTGGAATTGCTGGGATGTTGCATCCGGAGGCTTGTAGACTACCACAATGACTAGGTTTTGGTTCTCGATCTTTACTGCTAAAACTTCCACTACATCATTTGAGGCATTAAACAGTTCTGTGCAAACAAGTGACTCTGCAATGTACAGGCCAACCCCCCCCCCTTTTTTTTCCTGTTCACTCTGTCACATCTGTATAGGTTGTAACCTGGGAGCCATATTTCGTTGTCCAAGTGATCCTTTATGTGGGTCTCAGTGAAAGCCGCGAACATTGCATTTGCCTCTGCAAGTAGTCCATGGATGAAAGGTATTTTGTTGTTTTTGCTGACTTTAGACCCTGTATATTTACAAAGAAGAATGTCATCGGACTGGTACTATTGTTGGTACTTGGGGGGGACTTTTTTCCGGCATTAGTATCTGTATCTGATGGTTTGGAGTGGAGGCCATCGACTGTGGTTCCACTCCAGGAATGACTGGATTTGGTGTACGATTTCTGCCATTTCCTGCCAGTTTTTTTTCCTTCCTGGCACTAAAAAACCTCTCCCTCTTAAGTGGCTGTGGCTACCCAGGCTTTCCCATGGCCTGGATGTTTTGTATCTTTTTGTCCCCTTTAGATAGTGTGCCTGGCAATTTAAGTTATAGCACAGTCTTTCCTGTACTGAAGAGGTACACATTTCAGGGTGAAAAGGCTTACAGGAAGGGAGTTTGCATTTTCCTGTTGTCATATGGGCACGGCATTTTCTAGGGAGGTCATAGTTGCACGTCCCATCTGTTTTTCCAGATTTCCCATGTCTGCAGATACCAAGTGCATAGTATGTGCACAGGCTTGGTTACCATTTGCCTTGGGTTTCTGTGACTGTATTTGCTGTTGGTGCATGTTTACCTGTCTTATTCCTATCCTCCCTAGCACCAACAATGGAGCTCCCACCAGTTGTTTTTGGTAATATATCCTCACTATTGCTAGTGGAGTCCTGTTGTTTGCTATTTCCTGTTGTATTTCTAGTTTGCAATATTGGTTTTATCTTATCTTTGACTACACTTGTTTCCCCACTACGGCTCCTGTCCCCTATGAGGTCATTTATATGCATTCCTTCCTGCGTATAATTCTCGATTACCTGGACAAAATCTCCAGCTTCACCATTACTGTCTCCCAGGACAGCACCTCCAGCTTCACCATTACTGTCTCCCACGACAGCACCTCCAGCTTCACCATTACTGTCTCCCAGGACAGCACCTCCAGCTTCACCATTACTGTCTCCCAGGACAGCACTATCAGCCCCACATTTACTGACTACCAGGACATCACCTCCAGCCTTACAGTTTCTGACTACATGGCCAGTATCAAGGGCAGTACCATTCAACCCAGACTTTTTATGTTCCCATCTGTTGTAGAAAGCTTCCAGGTTTTCTATGAAAGCAGCTTTGATGTTGTCCTCTTTTAATACCCTTGTGATTTTAGTCCACAGATTTTCCTCATTTGGACATACCCAAAAACACTTCCCTGTTTTAATACTGCTTGTAGCTAGTTCTTGGATATCTGCACAAGGGGCGTGACACCAATTTCCACAAAAATGGCAATTCATCCATGTTGAAGCCCGTTTGTTTGATTGATTGCAGACTACACACAGCTTCATAATGATTTGAATGGTTGATTTACTGTAATTCTACTAGCAACCTCTTGAATACTCTATTAATAACCTCCTTAAATGAAGCTCTAGCTATTTGTATTTCTATTTCTAACTGTACTTGTATATTAGGACAGCTTACCGGTGTACGTTTGTTTTATATTTATTGTTTGTGTTTGATAAGGGCGTCTACAACCCCATCCATTTACAGTCTGCTTTATTGTCCAACGAATCCGTTTGAAACCAGTCAAGGGTTCGGACCAGTCGAGGGTTCGGACCAGTCTGATCTGATCAGTGGGTCACTTATTTAAAACATACAGGTCGGTGATTTGGGCTAACACACGAAGGATCTACTGGAAATTATCTACCCGAGTAATATGTATACAAGGTATACAAGTACATGTACAAGGTATACAAGTACATGTACAAGTTATACAGACCATAGTTGACATCAATGACTTACTACTATATAGAAAGTCCCTTGTTATGTCCCCAGGATGCCACCCACACCAGTCCACTAACACCCAGGATGCGACCCACACCAGTCCTCTAACACCCAGGATGTGACCCACACCAGTCCACTAACACCCAGGATGCGACCCACACCAGTTCACTAACACCCAGGATGTGACCCACACCAGTTCACTAACACCCAGGATGTGACCCACACCAGTCCACTAACACCCAGGATGCGACCCACACCAGTCCACTAACACCCAGGATGCCACCCACACCAGTCCACTAACACCCAGGATGTGACCCACACCAGTTCACTAACACCCAGGATGTGACCCACACCAGTCCACTAACACCCAGGATGCGACCCACACCAGTCCACTAACACCCAGGATGCCACCCACACCAGTCCACTAACACCCAAGATGTGACCCACACCAGTTCACTAACACCCAGGATGCGACCCACACCAGTTCACTAACACCCAGGATGCCACCCACACCAGTTCACTAACACCCAGGATGCCACCCACACCAGTCCACTAACACCCAGGATGCGACCCACACCAGTTCACTAACACCCAGGATGCGACCCACACCAGTCCACTAACACCCAGGATGTTACCCACACCAGTCCACTAACACCCAGGATGCGACTCACACCAGTTCACTAACACCCAGGATGCGACCCACACAAATCCACTAACACCCAGGATGCGACCCACACCAGTTCACTAACACCCATTATGCGACCCACACCAGTCCACTCCACTAACACCCAGGTACCCATTTTACTGCTGAGTCAATATAGACAACCGGTGTAAGGAAACACGTCCGATATTTCCACCCCTTCGCCGGGAATCGAACCCGGACACCACCGTGTGAAGCGAGACCTTTTGCTACCAGGCCACGGGGCACCAACTTCAATTCAATTCAAGTTTATTCTCTATAAGGGTTACAATGTGGGGTTTACAGGTTTTGGGTATTGTGTGGTTTACATGTTATAAAATACTAATTACAGAGGGGGCCACTAGGACACCTAGCATGGCTAGGCATTACAGAGGGGGCCACTAGGACACCTAGCATGGCTAGGCATTACAGAGTGGGCCACTAGGACACCTAGCATGGCTAGGCATTACAGAGGGGGCCACTAGGACACCTAGCATGGCTAGGCATTACAGAGTGGGCCACTAGGACACCTAGCATGGCTAGGCATTACAGAGGGGGCCACTAGGACACCTAGCATGGCTAGGCATTACAGAGGGGGCCACTAGGACACCTAGCATGGCTAGGCATTTCGAGCAGACTTAGATTAATTCTTAACATTAAATCCTTACAGATTATGGTATTAAGGCTAAGTGACTACATCATAATTTGTGAGTTTAACAATGTGAATGTTTTTGTTTTGGCACAATACAAAGTGTCTATATTGGAGTATCATAGGCAAACTTATGACTAGTTAGGATTTATTATTTTAAGATTAAGATTAGTATTTCTGGGTTTATAGTCAGTGGGTGAGTTAGTTAGTTTAATATGTTTATTATGCACCCCATACCCATCCTGTGGGCGGTAGTCACCACATACCCATCCTGTGGGCGGTAGTCACCACATACCCATCCTGTGGGCGGTAGTCAAAAGATTACAGAGGTACATAATTGGTCCAGGGACTGGACTCCAAAGTTTTGATAGCTGAGCAAGTTACAGAGGTAATGAACTCACAATTTACAAAGGTAATGAACTCACAATTTACAAAGGTAATGAACTCACAATTTACAAAGGTAATGAACTCACAATTTACAAAGGTAATGAACTCCAGGTAGGTCTAGTCACAATCATGACAAGTTACAAAGGTATTTACAGATTACAGAGGTACGTAATGGGTCCAGGGACCGGGCTCCCAAAGTTTTGATAGCTGAACTAGGTACAAAGGTAATGAACTCACAAGTTACAAAGGTAATGAATCCTGTAAGAATGGTTACTTACGTTTATACATGGCTACAATCATGAACAAATTATAGAGTAATGAGCAATTCACACTTCCACACCCGGTCACAACTGTAGTGAGTTATTGGTAACTTTTTGTCATGTGATCGAGGCCTTCCGCTGGCTTACTAGTCCTACCCTCTAAAAATTATAGTTTAAAATACCTTACGTTCTCCAAAATAATGACGACCCCCAATTTCTGTGTAAGAAACCAGAATAATGTGATGATGGAAGCCTGGTGTAGTGACTGTATATCCTCGGTACTCTGGGAAGGTTTCTGACTTCTTATTCACTGGCTACCAGGTGAATATTTTTGTAGACCGAGTGAGATATAAGCTCTGGGCTTCTTTAGGTTCTTAATCCCACTAGTATTGGTACCAGAATGTTAATCCCACAAGTGTTGGTACCAGAATGTTAATCCCACAAGTGTTGGTACCAGAATGTTAATCCCACAAGTGTTGGTACCAGAATGTTAATCCCACAAGTGTTGGTACCAGAATGTTAATCCCACAAGTGTTGGTACCAGAATGTTATCCACCACTGATAACCCAAGCAAGTCAGTGCATCATTGAGGTTTGGTTGTCTTATTTCCACTGTGGTCCTTCAATCTTGCCCCCCAGGATGCTACCCACACCAGTCCACTAACAGGTAACTACTTATTGCTAGGTGAACAGTGACACTAGGTGTAAGGAAACACGCCCAACGGAGAATCGAACTACGAACACTCAGTGTGTGAGGCGACAGCGTTGCCTACCAGGCCTAATCTCTCCTCTAAATATAACAAAATTAATATCTGAATCTACATTGTTAATTCTAATATTATATACTAATGATTCAAGCCTACATAAATTTTTCTCTAGGCCTAAATCTGTTAATCAATAATTAATCTCTGTATGGGTACGCTAGAACACTCGCCATCCCTGTGACCACGACCCTAAATTATTTACATACGAACTTGGCGGTGGAATTCAGTACCAAATAAATTCCCACATAGGTGAGAGATAACACAATAAGTGTCAGGGGTCCAAGACTATTCAACTGCCTCCCAGCATACATAAGGGGGATTACCACTAGATCCCTGGCTGTCTTCAAGAGGGCACTGGACAGGCACCTAAAGTCAGTACAACTCTTGGGTATCTTTAATGAGGAAACGTTTCTCCATACAGTGACTTCATCAGTCCATACAAAGGAGAATGGTGAAGAACAGGAGGAGTTTGAGGTAATCAGTCCCTCAGTCTTGAGTCGATATAATCAGTCCATCAATTTTGAAAAGAATACAGCATATGTGCGAAGAAGTGGCTTATGTACAGTAGGCAGGTGAGGTGCAGCAGTCGTAGGTGGTGTCACATTTGTCCAGTGTAGAAGTAGGTCGTATATTTATGTTGCAAGTGAAGAATTTCCTGTATTAAGATCCCAAGAAGTTGCAGTGTGTGACAGGATTGTAGATGAGTGGTTCAGGGAACCGACACGTTGATAAATTAGACACATGTGCAACTCTTGGGTATCTTTATTGAGGAAACGTTTCGCCACACAGTGGCTTCATCAGTCTATACATAAGAGAATGGTGAAGAACAGGAGGAGTTTAAGTCTACAACTTGGATGAAGAAGGATTAAAACTGAAGACGTGTGATGGCTCATGTTATGTAGATGCATTCCTGTACATAAGCCTGGCATCCCATTATATCCTGCCACTCTGGGCACTGGGAGCGCACGACACACATTAGCTGCCCACCTTGCTTAATATCTCTCAGCACTTCTAGGCACCATCAGTCAGGCTACAAACACTCAGGTGACGTTTTCTCTAGCATTATCAACCTGAATGTCAAAAACAGAAGCATGGCTTCTTTCGATGTCACAGCCTTTTTTACCAATGTTCCTGCTGATGCTGCAATAAATATTCCGAGACAGAGGCTCACCGATATCCACGACTTCACATTACATCTTCTGGAATCCATCAGTCTAGTGGATAGCTGTGTTAGTTTCAACTTCTTCAAGTATCAAGACAAGCGTTACAAACAAAACTTGGGATGGCAATGGGCAGCCCTCTCAGTGCTGTGCTCACTAACATCATGAAGAACCTAGAGACAGAGGAATTCACTACCATCATTCCCAACACCGTTTCCTTTGTTAAGATATGTTGGCGTTATATTGGTTTCAATATCCAGGTGGTCATCAACAACATCATATTAGATTTTGCCACCGAAGTTGCTAGTTTATTGTGCACCCCATATCCATCCTGTGGACGGTAGCGTGAGAGCATGTGGATACACAAAAGGCCTAGGAACTAGGCCCCAAAAGGGTTAACAGGTGTGCATATGGATTATTTTTTATCTACATATCTACAGTTCACTTATCTGTTACAAGCAAATTTAGGAAATTTGCTTAATATATCTGGTATCTTATTTTCATTAATAAGATATCTTGACATGTCACATAGGTTATTATACTGTCTGTCTCTGTATTCCTCAATAAGTGGACAATTAAGCACATAGTGTTCAAGACAGTGACCATATGTCTGATCACATAATTTACATTTAGTTTGATCATCATCTGTGTGTCTCCCAAACTGCCAGAAGTACTTGTAACCAAGCCTAAGCCTGACCACTACAACATCAGTCAGTACTTGTAACCAAGCCTAAGCCTGACCACTACAACATCAGTCAGTACTTGTAACCAAGCCTAAGCCTGGCCACTACAACATCAGTCAGTACTTGTAACCAAGCCTAAGTCTGGCCACTACAACATCAGTCAGTACTTGTAACCAAGCCTAAGTCTGGCCACTACAACATCAGTCAGTACTTGTAACCAAGCCTAAGTCTGGCCACTACAACATCAGTCAGTACTTGTAACGAAGCCTAAGTCTGGCCACTACAACATCAGTCAGTACTTGTAACGAAGCCTAAGTCTGACCACTACAACATCAGTCAGTACTTGTAACAAAGCCTAAGCCTATAACAATAATTTTCATTATTTACTTCTCTCCTAATATTATTCCTAATGCTAGACACAGATATACCAAAGTTATATTCTACATTCTCCTTCTGGGTACTCTTCTTGGCTAACATGTCAACTTTATCATGAAGGAGTAACCAGATCAGTGCTGTCCAACCATCAATAAAGTTTACACTTGAACTCGGAAAAGATGCCCAAACTTATTTTCCTGGACGTACTCCTGTGCAGGTCTCCCGACAGTGACAAACTTCTCTTCAAAGTGGATAGAAAACCTACCAACATGGACGATCTCATACACTTCTATTCGCACCAAGACACCCGCACTAAAAGAGGTGTCCTCATTGGCGTCTTCCTGGGAGCTTTTCGCATCTCCAACCCTTGTACCCTTGAAGAATGTACCTACATAACACAAGTCTTCACACGTCTTCAGTTTCCATCATTCTTCATTCGGGATTGGAGTCTCAAGACACAAGTTAGCATCAACAAATCCTCCATGGAAAAGTCAGTAAAGCAGTTCATCTTCCATGTGGTGATGTTGCCAAGAATACTCGCTACTAACAACATAGTTTCAACAATAAACACGTCATCTATCAAAGACCTCACTATGTAACGTAGCCTCACACCTCTAACATCAACAACCGGCGTCTACATCATCACTTATGTATACTGTCCCAAGAAATATGTAAGAGAGACAGAAATGTATAGGTCCACCTCAAGCAACATGTAAACGATAGCAACAGAGACAACTTAAGGTACACCTGTGTCCTCCACAGGGACTCCATGGGACATTTGATGAATTGGGATGAGGCACAACTCATCCTCACTGAAGAAGATCTTAGACAAGTTGCACTGTTCGTCCAGAATCTCCACGACTACGGTGTTCTTCACACCAACTCCAAGGTTGAGGGACTGATTACCTCATCTTCTGTATATAATTCTAATGTCTTCAAATTATGTCTGGAATTTGTATTGATAAAGCCGCTGGATGGCGAAACGTCTACAATAAAGATACCCAGATGTTGCACATGTGTCTAATTTATCAACAAGATCTTAGACGTCGACGATGTTTGGAAGCCTCACTGATCCCCGTCACAGACACCATAGAACACAACACTGGAAGATACTAATTTTTAAAAACATTAACATACTCACCCAGGCAGAGCATCACCTATGTGGGAATTTGTTTGGTACCGAATTCTACCGTGTAAATAATTAAGGGTCGTGGTCACAGGGCTGGCGAGAGTGTTGTATCGCGCCCTTACACAGACTAACGTATTAATTAGCATTTATGCCTGAAGGCTTCAATCATTAATAAGTACGTAGGTACACCTAGCTACAGTAGCTACCTAGGTACAGTAGCTACCTGGGTTTTAGTCGACTAGTGTGGGTGGCATCCTGGGGGACAAGACTGAAGGACCACTGTGGAGATAAGACACTCCCCGGTGACACACTGACTTTCCTAGGTCATTCTGGGTGGCTAACCCAACGTGTTAAAATATAAACAAAATCTTATCTTATGATATTTATAAAGCCAACATCTCTGAACCAGCATGGAGAACTGACGTCTACTAGACACAGGTTCTTCATTCTGGTATCAGCACTTGTGGGAATAAGAACTCAAAGCTGAGAGCTGATATCTCACTCGGTTATGCAGAGTATTTCGGATAACACCCAGGTACCTATCTACTGCTAGGTGAACAGGGACAGCAGGAGTAAGGTGACTAACACCCAGGTACCTATCTACTGCTAGGTGAACAGGGACAGCAGGAGTCTTAAGAAAACATCTAATATTTCCACCAGTAATGAGTATTGAAACACGGAACTCAGTGTGTGAGTGCGCTACCAACCCAGCCACGGGTCACCTTACATACTAGTTTGGGAAGCCATAATGAACACAGGAACACCTAGAATGTATGGTGGGATTATTGATATCTTCCATCTGGTTACAGGAACCATTCCTTCATTCACCAGACATCCAAGAGAGAGAAATCTTACAGAAGTCAAGAGTCTGGTAGATTCAGGGAATTACTGCCTCTGCTGGACTCACATCAAGTATCTTCTAGTGTGTATATGGGGAAAAGGTCACTACTTTTCTTACACTCACTTAACACTTTACAAATAAGTAAAGGAGAGGAAGCTTGTGAAGACAGAATAAAGTGGTCTTTATTAGCCACGTCACTCACTGAGTCAGCATCTCACAAGTTCCCACAATCTAACCTAACAACACAGGAGTGACATGACCTACTTGTCTACCTGTCCTCATCTCAGTATATTATTCATCATGTCACTGTGTCACTCACACTTCACTCTCCCTGTATATGTACTGTCACTTTTAAATCTCTGGGTCTTAGAAGCGATCGAAACCCAGGGCCCAAGCGTTTTCTAGGTCCCAGGACCCAAGCGTTTTCTAGGTCACAGGGCCCAAGTGTTTTCTAGGTCCCAGGGCCCAAGCGTTTTCTAGGTCCCAGGGCCCAAGCGTTTTCTAGGTCCCAGGGCCCAAGCGTTTTCTAGGTCCCAGGGCCCAAGCGTTTTCTAGGTCCCAGGGCCCAAGCGTTTTCTAGGTCCCAGGGCCCAAGCGTTTTCTAGGTCCCAGGACCCAAGCGTTTTCTAGGTCCCAGGGCCCAAGCGTTTTCTAGGTCCCAGGGCCCAAGCGTTTTCTAGGTCCCAGGGCCCAAGCGTTTTCTAGGTCCCAGGGCCCAAGCGTTTTCTAGGTCCCAGGGCCCAAGCGTTTTCTAGGTCCCAGGACCCAAGTGTTTTCTAGGTCCAAGGGCCCAAGCGTTTTCTAGGTCCCAGGGCCCAAGCGTTTTCTAGGTCCCAGGGCCCAAGCGTTTTCTAGGTCCCAGGGCCCAAGCGTTTTCTAGGTCCCAGGACCCAAGTGTTTTCTAGGTCCAAGGGCCCAAGCGTTTTCTAGGTCCCAGGGCCCAAGCGTTTTCTAGGTCCCAGGGCCCAAGCGTTTTCTAGGTCCCAGGGCGAAAGTGTTTTCTAGGTCCCAGGGCCCAAGCGTTTTCTAGGTCCCAGGGCCAAAGCGTTTTCTAGGTCCCAGGGCCCAAGCGTTTTCTAGGTCCCAGGGCCCAAGCGTTTTCTAGGTCCCAGGACCCAAGTGTTTTCTAGGTCCAAGGGCCCAAGCACTTTCTAGGTCCCAGGGCAAAAGCGTTTTCTAGGTCCCAGGGCCCAAGTGTTTTCTAAGTCCCAGGGCCCAAGCGTTTTCTAGGTCCCAGGGCCCAAGCGTTTTCTAGGTCCCAGGGCCCAAGCGTTTTCTAGGTCCCAGGGCCCAAGCGTTTTCTAGGTCCCAGGGCCCAAGCGTTTTCTAGGTCCAAGTGCCCAAGCTTTTTCTAGGTTCCAGGACTCAAACATTTTCTAGGTCCCAGGACTCAAACATTTTCTAGGACCCAGGACTCAAACATTTTCCATGTCCCAGGACTCAAACATTTTCTAGGTCCCAGGACTCAAACATTTTCCAGGACCCAGGACTCAAACATTTTCCAGGACCCAGGACTCAAACATTTTCCAGGACCCAGGACTCAAACATTTTCCAGGTCCCAGGACTCAAACATTTTCCAGGACCCAGGACTCAAACATTTTCCAGGACCCAGGACTCAAACATTTTCCAGGACCCAGGACTCAAACATTTTCTAGGTCCCAGGACTCAAACATTTTCCAGGACCCAGGACTCAAACATTTTCCAGGACCCAGGACTCAAACATTTTCCAGGACCCAGGACTCAAACATTTTCCAGGACCCAGGACTCAAACATTTTCCAGGACCCAGGACTCAAACATTTTCCAGGACCCAGGACTCAAACATTTTCCAGGACCCAGGACTCAAACATTTTCCAGGACCCAAGACTCAAACATTTTCCAGGTCCCAGGACTCAAACATTTTCCAGGACCCAGGACTCAAACATTTTCCAGGACCCAAGACTCAAACATTTTCCAGGACCCAGGACTCAAACATTTTCCAGGACCCAGGACTCAAACGTTTTCCAGGACCCAGGACTCAAACATTTTCCAGGACCCAGGACTCAAACATTTTCCAGGACCCAAGACTCAAACATTTTCCAGGACCCAGGACTCAAACATTTTCCAGGACCCAGGACTCAAACATTTTCCAGGACCCAAGACTCAAACATTTTCCAGGACCCAAGACTCAAACATTTTCCAGGACCCAAGACTCAAACATTTTCCAGGACCCAGGACTCAAACATTTTCCAGGTCCCAGGACTCAAACATTGTCTAATATACCCTAGTGGTGGTTCTTGTGTCTTCCTGAACTATTGACAGGTGTATATATCTCATTGTATATACACTAAGATATACGTTCCTCTCAGTGTATATACGCTTAGATATGCACCTTTCAGAGTATATACACTAAGTTACAAACACCTTCCAGAGTATATACACTAAGTTACAAACACCTTCCAGAGTATATACACAGATATATCACGTTTCTTTGTAAATACACGGAGATATACATCTCTAATATACACTGATATATACACAGTGGTATATGGTATGATATATATAGTGTATATACGGCCAATGTATATACACTGAGACATACATACCTCTTTGTATATATATATATATATATATATATATATATATATATATATATATATATATATATATATATATATACAAACCTTTCAGTGTACATGCGCAGAGATATACACCTCTCGGTACATATACTGAGAACTGAGATATACACCGATATATACACCTCTCAGTGCATATACACTGATAAATACAATTCTCAGTATTTATTCGCAGAGATATACACCTTCCTGTGTATATATATTATGAGATATACACCTCCCGATGCATGTATATACACTCAGAAATACACCTCCCGATGCATATATATACACTCAGAAATACACCTCCCGATGCATATATATACACTCAGAAATACACCTCCCGATGCATATATATACACTCAGAAATACACCTCCCGATGCATATATATACACTCAGAAATACACCTCCCGATGCATGTATATACACTCAGAAATATACATCTCAGTGCATATATCCTGAGAAATACACCTCTTAGTGTACATAAACTGAACTATACACATTTCAGTGTATATACACAAAGATATACACCAATCAGTGCATACACACTGAGATATTCACCTCTACGTGTATACATACTGGGAAATACAAATTGTCAGTGTATGTACTCTGAGAGATATACACCTCTCAGTGCATATACAATGAGATTTATACATCTCTCAGTGTATATACACTGATATATATGTCTCTCAGCGTATATACATACAGATATACACCTGTCATTATATATACACTGATATATACACCTTTCACAGTATATACACTTAGTTATACACCTTTCAGTGGATATACGCTGAGATATTCGCCTCTACGAGAATATCTCAGTGTGTATCCTCTACATACTGGGAAATACAAATTGTCAGTGCATATACACTGACATATATACATCTCTCAGTATTTATACACTGATATATATGTCTCTCAGTGTATATATACACAGATCTACACCTGTCATTATATATACAGAGACAAACACCTGTCACAATATATACTCTGAGAGATATACACGTCTCGTCGTATATACACAGTGAAATATACAACTCTCAGTGTATTTATACTGAGAGTTATGTACCTCCCTATATATATATGCTGAGAAATATACACCTCCCAGTGTATATACACTGAGAAATATACACCTCCCACTGTATATACACTGAGAAATATACACCTCCCAGTGAATATACACAGAGATATAGATCCCTCAGAGTATATACACTAAGGTATGCACATCTGGGTCTGTAGACACTGAGAGATATACACATCTCAGTGTACATACACTGAGAGATACATCTCTCGGTGTATATACACTGACATATACACCTCTTAGTGTATATACACTGAGAGATATACAGAAATGTATTCAAATTAAAAACATTTGTAATAATAATAATAATAATAATAATAATAATAATAATAATAATAATAATAATAATAATAATAATAATACTTACATCATACTGGTATATCTCATATATATTCCTTTAGCACTTATGTATACAAGATTGTATTTGGTATACCCAGAAACGTATTGTATACCTGGACGTGTATATCCGGGCAGTTTATGGCTGGAATATTCTCCAAGGTATATACAGATTTATACAGTATACCCAGAGGTGTGTTTCCGGGTATAACACGGTTGGTATATCGACTACAGTAAATATATAGGTTTGTAGTATACCCACAAGTGTATAGTATACGATCAAGTATATGGTATACCTACAAGTGTATAGTATACGATCAAGTATATGGTATACCTACAAGTGTATAGTACACCCACATATGGATAGTTTACTCTCAAGTGTATAGTATACCCTCAAGTATATAGTATACGCACAAGAGTATAGTATACCCACAAGTGTATAGCTTACCCTCAAGTATGTAGTATACCCTCAAGTGTACAGTATACCTACAAGTGTATAGTTTACCCTCAAGTGTACAGTATACCCTCAAGTGTATAGTATACCCTCAAGTGTGTAGTATACCCTCAAGTGTATAGTATACCCTCAAGTGTATAGTATACCTACAAGTGTATAGTTTACCCTCAAGTGTATAGTATACCCTCAAGTGTATATTATACCCTCAAGTGTGTAGTATACCCTCAAGTGTATAGTATACCCTCAAGTGTATAGTATACCTACAAGTGTATAGTTTACCCTCAAGTGTATAGTATACCCTCAAGTGTATAGTATACCTACAAGTGTATAGTTTACCCTCAAGTGTATAGTATACCCTCAAGTGTATAGTACACACGTAAGTGTATAGTTTACTACCAAGTGTATAATATATAAACAAGTGCATAGTATACCCACAGGTGTATAGTATACCCACAGGTGTACAGTATACCCAAAGTGTGGATATACCTAAGTGTTTAGTATACTCACTAGTGTGGATACACCCAAGTGTATAGCCTACCTAAAAATATTTAGTATACCCACAAGTATATAGTATATCCAGAGAGCGAGGTATAGCGGTGTATATTCTTGGTATAACGGTGATAGGAGAGGCGCACACACCCTCCCACTGACGTCTTAACCCACACTGATGGGCGACAGCAGTGTAGCCCACTATGTAAGTAGGTGGGTAAGTAGGTAGGTAAGTAGGAGGGTAAGAAGGTAAAACAAATTGGTAAAAGGGTAAATATATAGGTAGGTAGGCAAGTAGGTAAGCAGGATGGTATGTAGGTACATAAGCAAGTAGGTAAGCAGGATGGTAAGTAGGTAGATAGGCAAGTAGGTAAGCAGGATGGTATGGAGGTAGATAGGCAAGTAGGTAAGCAGGATGGTAAGTAGGTAGATAGGCAAGTAGGTAAGCAGGATGGTAAGTAGGTAGATAGGCAAGTAGGTAAGCAGGATGGTAAGTAGGTAGATAGGCAAGTAGGTAAATAGGCAAGTAGGTAAGCAGGATGGTAAGTAGGTAGATAGGCAAGTAGGTAAGCAGGATGGTAAGTAGTTAGATAGGCAAGTAGGTAAGCAGGATGGTAAGTAGTTAGATAGGCAAGTAGGTAAGCAGGATGGTAAGTAGTTAGATAGGCAAGTAGGTAAGCAGGATGGTAAGTAGTTAGATAGGCAAGTAGGTAAGCAGGATGGTAAGTAGTTAGATAGGCAAGTAGGTAAGCAGGATGGTAAGTAGGTAGATAGGCAAGTAGGTAAGCAGGAGGGTAAGTAGGTAGATAGGCAAGTAGGTAAGCAGGATGGTATGTAGGTAGATAGGCAAGTAGGTAAGCAGGATGGTAAGTAGGTAGATAGGCAAGTAGGTAAGCAGGATGGTAAGTAGGTAGATAGGCAAGTAGGTAAGCAGGAGGGTAAGTAGCTAAGTAAACAGGGTAAGTAGGTACGTAAGTAAATAGGAAATTATATAAGTAGAAGGGTAAATAGGCAGGTAGGTAAATAGGTAGGTAGGTAAATAGGTTGGTATTAAAGTTGGTAGGTAAGTAGGAGGGTAAGCATGTAGGTAAGTAAGTGAGGAAGTAGGTATGTAGGCACTTAAGTAGGTAGGTATGTAAAATAGTAGGTAAGTAGGTAGGAAAGTACGTAACTAGGAGAGAAAATAGGTATGTAAGTAGGTAGGTAGCTAAATAGGTAGGCAGGTGAGTAGATAGGTAAGTAGGCAAGTAAGTAGGTACGTAAGTAGGTAGGTAGGTAAATAGAAGAATAAGTAGGCAAATAGGTAGGTAGTTGAGTTGGCAGGTAGGTAAGAAAGTGGGTAAGAAGGAAGATAAGATGGAGAGTAAGTAGGTAAATAGGTAGGTATGTAAGTAGATAAGCAGGTAAGTAGGTAAATAGGATGATAAGTAGAAGGGTAAGTAGGTATTTAGATAAGTAAGTAGGTAGGTAGGTAGGATTATCTTATCTTATCTAGGTAAATAAGTAAGTAGGAAGGTAAGGAGGTAGGTAAGTAGGTAGGTACATAGGTACATAAATAGGCAAGTAAATAGGTAGTTAAATCAGTAGGTAGGTAAACAGGTAAGTACATATTTTGGTAAGTGGGTAGTTATGTAGGTAAATAGGTAGGTAAGTAGGAATGTTAGCAGGTAAGTAGGTAGTTAAGTATGTATGTATGAAGATAAGTACTTAAGTAGGTCTGTATGAAGGTAAGTAAGTAGGTAAAGTAGGTTGTTGTTCTTGATTCGCCGGTATTCTCCCGGTCTGGGACCAACTGTCCCCAGGCCTAACCACATTCTGGGACCAACTGTCCCCAGGCCAAGCCACATTCTGGGACCAATTGTCCCCAGGCCTAGCCACATTCTGGGACCAACTGTCCCCAGGCCAAGCCACATTCTGGGACCAGCTGTCCCCAGGCCTAGCCACATTATGGGACCAACTGTCCCCAGGCCTAGCCACATTCTGGGACCAACTGTCCCCAGGCCAAGCCACATTCTGAGACCAACTGTCCCCAGGCCTAGCCACATTCTGGGACCAACTGTCCCCAGGCTTAGCCACATTCTAGGACCAACTGTCCCCAGGCCTAGCCACATTCTGGGACCAACTGTCCCCAGGCCTAGCCACATTCTGGGACCAACTGTCCCCAGGCCTAGCCACATTCTGGGACCAACTGTCCCCAGGCCTAGCCTCATTCCCCACCCTCACAGGGCTCGTGGGGATGGCAGCCTTGTGAACTGCAGGTGGTAGCGAGCTCTGGCTCTTGGACCTTCCCCGCCCTAGGAGGGCTCGTGGGAGTAGCGTCCAGTCTCTAGATATTTAGATAAGTAGGTCAATAATTATGTATGTAATTAAGCAGGCATGTAATTAGGTAAGTATGAATGTAATTAGGTTAGTAGATAAATGAGTAGGTACATAAGTAGGTCAGTGTTATTATTAATCAACAGTGACAGATTATTATAATCAAAAAGAAGCGCTAAGCCACAAGGGCTATACAGCAACAGTGACAGAGAGTAACGGTATCAGGAGGACAGTGACCCTTATATCATAGAAAATGGAAAGTGACACTTACCAGAGAAAACGTATTTCCAAGGGTACACTTTTATGTTAATTTATTTTTAGACCCAGTAATCAAAATTACAATAATAATGCTAATAATAATAATTTTATTTCAGCCTGACACATGTTTGTACAATGGAGTATAACAATCTGGTGTACATGCTAAAACTGCCTTTATATTCAGGTATACATTATAGTTACATAGATTATCATATATAGCAACAAATGAAAGGACCACAATGGAAATAAGTCAGTCTGTCTGACTTTTTTGTGTTATCCCAGGTTGTCTACACATATGCTGCTATGTATGATAATTCTATGTAACTGTATTTGTGTATACCTGAATAAACTTACTTACTTACTTACTTTCTTACTTACTTACTTACTTACTTACTTACTGTACACAACCTGGGATGTCACAGAAAACACAACCTGGGATGTCACAAAAAAGTCAGACACAGTGACTAATTTCCATTGAAGTCCTTTTAATACTTAATTATTCCACTATAAAGGAGAAAATATCTTATTATTGTACTATAAAGGAGATATATCAGGAATAAAGTAAAATGAGTCATTTATATTTACGAGTGTGTTAGCTTAAAATATAAAAAATCATTCTCCTCCCTTTCTGTCGCTACATTCATTATCTTTTGATTGTCTCCAAGAACTGGTTCATGTTATGACTGACATGTGCAGACAGTTTGTTCCATTCCTTTATTGTTCTACAATAACAGGTGTTTGAAGCCTGGCCACTGACTGTGTGTACTACAAAGTTGTGTTCTCTCCCACTAGTACTATGATTGTTCTCTCCCACTAGTACTATGATTGTTCTCTCCCACTAGTACTATGATTGTTCTCTCCCACTAGTACTATGATTGTTCTCTCCCACTAGTACTATGATTGTTCTCTCCCCCTAGTACTATGATTGTTCTCTCCCCCTAGTACTATGATTGTTGTCTCCCCCTAGTACTATGATTGTTCTCTCCCCCTAGTACTATGATTGTTCTCTCCCCCTAGTACTATGATTGTTGTCTCCCCCTAGTACTATGATTGTTGTCTCCCCCTAGTACTATGATTGTTGTCTCCCCCTAGTACTATGATTGTTGTCTCCCCCTAGTACTATGATTGTTGTCTCCCCCTAGTACTATGATTGTTCTCTCCCCCTAGTACTATGATTGTTGTCTCCCTCTAGTACTATGATTGTTCTCTCCCCCTAGTACTATGATTGTTCTCTCCCCCTAGTACTATGATTGTTCTCTCCCCCTAGTACTATGATTGTTGTCTCCCCCTAGAACTATGATTGTTGTCTCCCCCTAGTACTATGATTGTTGTCTCCCTCTAGTACTATGATTGTTCTCTCCCCCTAGTACTATGATTGTTGCCTCCCCCTAGTACTATGATTGTTGTCTCCCCCTAGTACTATGATTGTTGCCTCCCCCTAGTACTATGATTGTTGTCTCCCCCTAGTACTATGATTGTTGTCTCCCCCTAGTACTATGATTGTTGTCTACCCTAGTACTATGACTGTTGTCTCCCACTAGTACTATGATTGTTGTCTCCCCCTAGTACTATGATTGTTATCTCCCCCTAGTACTATGATTGTTGTCTCCCCCTAGTACTATGATTGTTGTATCCCCCTAGTACTATGATTGTTGTCTCCCTCTAGTACTATGATTGTTGTCTCCCCCTAGTACTATGATTGTTGTCTCCCCCTAGTACTATGATTGTTGTCTCCCACTAGTACTATGATTGTTGTCTCCCCCTAGTACTATGATTGTTGTCTACCCTAGTACTATGATTGTTGTCTCCCACTAGTACTATGATTGTTGTCTCCACTAGTACTATGATTGTTATCTCCCCCTAGTACTATGATTGTTGTCTCCCCCTAGTACTATGATTGTTGTCTCCCCCTAGTACTATGATTGTTGTCTCCCCCTAGTACTATGATTGTTGTCTCCCCCTAGTACTATGATTGTTGTCTCCCCCTAGTACTATGATTGTTCTCTCCCCCTAGTACTATGATTGTTCTCTCCCCCTAGTACTATGATTGTTGTCTCCCCCTAGTACTATGATTGTTCTCTCCCCCTAGTACTATGATTGTTGTCTCCCCCTAGTACTATGATTGTTGTCTACCCTAGTACTATGATTGTTGTCTCCCACTAGTACTATGATTGTTGTCTCCCCCTAGTACTATGATTGTTCTCTCCACCTAGTACTATGATTGTTGTCTCCCCCTAGTACTATGATTGTTGTCTCCCACTAGTACTATGATTGTTCTCTCCACCTAGTACTATGATTGTTGTCTACCCTAGTACAATGATTGTTGTCTCCCCCTAGTACTATGATTGTTCTCTCCCCCTAGTACTATGATTGTTGTCTCCCCCTAGTACTATGATTGTTGTCTACCCTAGTACTATGATTGTTGTCTCCCACTAGTACTATGATTGTTGTCTCCCCCTAGTACTATGATTGTTGTCTACCCTAGTACTATGATTGTTGTCTCCCCCTAGTACTATGATTGTTGTCTCCCACTAGTACTATGATTGTTGTCTCCACCTAGTACTATGATTGTTGTCTCCACTAGTACTATGATTGTTCTCTCCCTCTAGTACTATGATTGTTCTCTCCACCTAGTACTATGATTGTTGTCTCCCCCTAGTACTATGATTGTTGTCTCCACTAGTACTATGATTGTTGTCTCCCCCTAGTACTATGATTGTTGTCTCCACTAGTACTATGATTGTTCTCTCCACCTAGTACTATGATTGTTGTCTCCCCCTAGTACTATGATTGTTGTCTCCCACTAGTACTATGATTGTTGTCTCCACCTAGTACTATGATTGTTGTCTCCCCCTAGTACTATGATTGTTGTCTCCCCCTAGTACTATGATTGTTGTCTCCCCCTAGTACTATGATTGTTGTCTCCCACTAGTACTATGATTGTTCTCTCCACCTAGTACTATGATTGTTCTCTCCACCTAGTACTATGATTGTTGTCTCCCCCTAGTACTATGATTGTTGTCTCCCACTAGTACTATGATTGTTCTCTCCACCTAGTACTATGATTGTTCTCTCCACCTAGTACTATGATTGTTCTCTCCCCCTAGTACTATGATTGTTGTCTCCCACTAGTACTATGATTGTTCTCTCCACCTAGTACTATGATTGTTCTCTCCACCTAGTACTATGATTGTTGTCTCCCCCTAGTACTATGATTGTTGTCTCCCCCTAGTACTATGATTGTTGTCTCCCACTAGTACTATGATTGTTCTCTCCACCTAGTACTATGATTGTTCTCTCCACCTAGTACTATGATTGTTGTCTCCCCCTAGTACTATGATTGTTGTCTCCCACTAGTACTATGATTGTTCTCTCCACCTAGTACTATGATTGTTCTCTCCACCTAGTACTATGATTGTTGTCTCCACCTAGTACTATGATTGTTGTCTCCACCTAGTACTATGATTGTTGTCTCCACCTAGTACTATGATTGTTGTCTCCACCTAGTACTATGATTGTTGTCTCCCCCTAGTACTATGATTGTTGTCTCCCCCTAGTACTATGATTGTTGTCTCCCCCTAGTACTATGATTGTTGTCTTCCACTAGTACTATGATTGTTGTCTCCACCTAGTGCTATGATTGTTTTCTCAACCTAGTACTATGATTGTTGTCTCCACCTAGTGCTATGATTGTTGTCTCCCACTAGTACTATGATTGTTCTCTCCACCTAGTACTATGATTGTTGTCTCCACCTAGTACTATGATTGTTCTCTCCCCCTAGTACTATGATTGTTCTCTCCCCCTAGTACTATGATTGTTGTCTCCCACTAGTACTATGATTGTTCTCTCCACCTAGTACTATGATTGTTCTCTCCACCTAGTACTATGATTGTTGTCTCCCCCTAGTACTATGATTGTTGTCTCCCCCTAGTACTATGATTGTTGTCTCCCACTAGTACTATGATTGTTCTCTCCACCTAGTACTATGATTGTTCTCTCCACCTAGTACTATGATTGTTGTCTCCCCCTAGTACTATGATTGTTGTCTCCCACTAGTACTATGATTGTTCTCTCCACCTAGTACTATGATTGTTCTCTCCACCTAGTACTATGATTGTTGTCTCCCCCTAGTACTATGATTGTTGTCTCCCACTAGTACTATGATTGTTCTCTCCACCTAGTACTATGATTGTTCTCTCCACCTAGTACTATGATTGTTCTCTCCCCCTAGTACTATGATTGTTGTCTCCCACTAGTACTATGATTGTTCTCTCCACCTAGTACTATGATTGTTCTCTCCACCTAGTACTATGATTGTTGTCTCCCCCTAGTACTATGATTGTTGTCTCCCCCTAGTACTATGATTGTTGTCTCCCACTAGTACTATGATTGTTCTCTCCACCTAGTACTATGATTGTTCTCTCCACCTAGTACTATGATTGTTGTCTCCCCCTAGTACTATGATTGTTGTCTCCCACTAGTACTATGATTGTTCTCTCCACCTAGTACTATGATTGTTCTCTCCCCCTAGTACTTATGAAGCTGTGTGTAGTCTGTGGTCAGTGGACTAAAATCACAAGGGTATTAAAAGAGGATAACATCAAAGCTGCTTTCATAGACAACCTGGAAGCTTTCTACAACAGATGGGAACATAAAAAGTCTGGGCTGAATGGTACTGCCCTTGATACTGGCCATGTAGTCAGAAACTGTAAGGCTGGAGGTGATGTCCTGGTAGTCAGTAAATGTGGGGCTGATAGTGCTGTCCTGGGAGACAGTAATGGTGAAGCTGGAGGTGCTGTCCTGGGAGACAGTAATGGTGAAGCTGGAGGTGCTGTCCTGGGAGACAGTAATGGTGAAGCTGGAGGTGCTGTCCTGGGAGACAGTAATGGTGAAGCTGGAGGTGCTGTCCTGGGAGACAGTAATGGTGAAGCTGGAGGTGCTGTCCTGGGAGACAGTAATGGTGAAGCTGGAGGTGCTGTCCTGGGAGACAGTAATGGTGAAGCTGGAGATTTTGTCCAGGTAGTCGGGAATTATACGCAGGAAGGAATACATATAAATGACCTCATAGGGGACAGGAGCCGTAGTGGGGAAACAAGTGTAGTCAAAGATAAGATAAAACCAATATTGCAAACTAGAAATACCACAGGAAATAGCAAACAAGAGGACTCCACTAGCAATAGTGAGGATATATTACCAAAAACAACTGGTGGGAGCTCCATTGTTGGTGCTAGGGAGGATAGGAATAAGACAGGGAAACATGCACCAACAGGGAATACAGTCACAGAAACCCAAGGCAAACGGAAACCAAGCCTGTGCACATACTATGCACTTGGTATCTGCAGACATGGGAAATCTGGAAAAACAGACGGGACGTGCAACTATGACCACCCTAGAAAATGCCATGCCCATATGACAACAGGAAAATGCAAACTCCCTTCCTGTAAGCTTTTTCACCCTGAAATGTGTACCTCTTCAGTACAGGAAAGACTGTGCTATAACTTAAATTGCCAGGCACACCATCTAAAGGGTACAAAAAGATACAAAACATCCAGGCCATGGGAAAACCTGGGTAGCCACAGCCACTCAAGAGGGAGAGGTTTTTTAGTGCCAGGAAGGAAAAAAAACTGGCAGGAAATGGCAGAAATCGTACACCAAATCCAGTCATTCCTGGAGTGGAACCACAGTCGATGGCCTCCACTCCAAACCAACAGATACAGATACTAATGCCGGAAAAAAAATCCCCCCCCCCAGTACCAACAATACCACCAGTCCGATGACATTCTTCTTTGCAAATATACAGGGTCTAAAGCCAGCAACAAACAACAAAATACCTTTCATCCGTGGACTGCTTGCAGAGGCAAAGGCAATGTTCGCGGCTTTCACTGAGACCCACATAAAGGATCACTTGGACAACGAAATATGGATCCCAGGTTACAACCTATACAGATGTGACAGAGTGAACAGGCAAAAGGGGGGGGGGGGTTGGCCTGTACATTGCAGAGTCACTTGTTTGCACAGAACTGCTAAATGCCTCAAATGATGTAGTGGAAGTTTTAGCAGTAAAGGTCGAGAACCAAAACCTAGTCATTGTGGTAGTCTACAAGCCTCCGGATGCAACATCCCAGCAATTCCAGGAACAGCTGTTAAAAATTGACCACTGTCTGGAAAATCTTCCAGCTCCTGCACCCAACATCTTGCTCCTGGGGGATTTCAACTTAAGGCACCTAAAATGGAGGAATATAGCAAATAATATTGTTGCAGTAATAACACCAGGAGGCAGCTCTGATGAAAACTCACACTCACACGAGCTTTTAAATCTCTGCACAAAATTCAATTTAAACCAGCAAATAATAGAGCCTACTAGACTGGAGAATACACTAGACCTCATCTTCACTAACAATGATGATCTGATAAGAAATGTCACCATATCAAAAACAATATACTCAGATCACAACATAATTGAGGTTCAGACATGTATGCGTGGAGCCCCAGACCGACATAATGAGACTAGTCACGAGGGAGCATTCACCAAATTCAACTTCAATAACAAAAACATAAAGTGGGACCAAGTAAACCAAGTCCTAACCGATATAAGCTGGGAAGATATACTAAGCAACACAGACCCCAACTTATGCCTAGAACAGATTAACTTGGTGGCACTCGATGTATGCACAAGGCTTATTCCTCTAAGAAAAAGGAGGAGTAGATGTAAAATAGAAAGAGACAGGCGCTCCCTTTACAGGCGACGGAAAAGAATAACAGAGCGGCTAAAAGAGGTCAATATATCTGAAATGCGTAGGGAGACACTGGTCAGAGAAATAGCAAGCATCGAACTTAAGCTAAAGGAATCTTATAGGAGTCAGGAATCGCGGGAAGAACTAAAAGCCATAAATGAAATCGAAAGAAACCCAAAGTATTTCTTCTCCTATGCCAAATCAAAGTCGAGAACAACGTCCAGTATTGGGCCCCTACTTAAACAAGATGGGTCCTACACAGATGACAGCAAGGAAATGAGTGAGCTACTCAAGTCCCAATATGACTCAGTTTTTAGCAAGCCGCTAACCAGACTGAGAGTCGAAGATCAAAATGAATTTTTTATGAGAGAGCCACAAAATTTGGTTAACACAAGCCTATCCGATGTTATCCTGACGCCAAATGACTTCGAACAGGCGATAAATGACATGCCCATGCACTCTGCCCCAGGGCCAGACTCATGGAACTCCGTGTTCATCAAGAACTGCAAGAAGCCCCTATCACGAGCCTTTTCCATCCTATGGAGAGGGAGCATGGACACGGGGGTCGTCCCACAGTTACTAAAAACAACAGACATAGCCCCACTCCACAAAGGGGGCAGTAAAGCAACAGCAAAGAACTACAGACCGATAGCACTAACATCCCATATCATAAAAATCTTTGAAAGGGTCCTAAGAAGCAAGATCACCACCCATCTAGAAACCCATCAGTTACACAACCCAGGGCAACATGGGTTTAGAACAGGTCGCTCCTGTCTGTCTCAACTATTGGATCACTACGACAAGGTCCTAAATGCACTAGAAGACAAAAAGAATGCAGATGTAATATATACAGACTTTGCAAAAGCCTTCGACAAGTGTGACCATGGCGTAATAGCGCACAAAATGCGTGCTAAAGGAATAACAGGAAAAGTCGGTCGATGGATCTATAATTTCCTCACTAACAGAACACAGAGAGTAGTCGTCAACAGAGTAAAGTCCGAGGCAGCTACGGTGAAAAGCTCTGTTCCACAAGGCACAGTACTCGCTCCCATCTTGTTCCTCATCCTCATATCCGACATAGACAAGGATGTCAGCCACAGCACCGTGTCTTCCTTTGCAGATGACACCCGAATCTGCATGACAGTGTCTTCCATTGCAGACACTGCAAGGCTCCAGGCGGACATCAACCAAATCTTTCAGTGGGCTGCAGAAAACAATATGAAGTTCAACGATGAGAAATTTCAATTACTCAGATATGGTAAACACGAGGAAATTAAATCTTCATCAGAGTACAAAACAAATTCTGGCCACAAAATAGAGCGAAACACCAACGTCAAAGACCTGGGAGTGATCATGTCGGAGGATCTCACCTTCAAGGACCATAACATTGTATCAATCGCATCTGCTAGAAAAATGACAGGATGGATAATGAGAACCTTCAAAACTAGGGAGGCCAAGCCCATGATGACACTCTTCAGGTCACTTGTTCTATCTAGGCTGGAATATTGCTGCACACTAACAGCACCTTTCAAGGCAGGTGAAATTGCTGACCTAGAAAATGTACAGAGAACCTTCACGGCGCGCATAACGGAGATAAAACACCTCAATTACTGGGAGCGCTTGAGGTTCCTAAACCTGTATTCCCTGGAACGCAGGCGGGAGAGATACATGATTATATACACCTGGAAAATCCTAGAGGGACTAGTACCGAACTTGCACACGAAAATCACTCACTACGAAAGCAAAAGACTTGGCAGACGATGCAACATCCCCCCAATGAAAAGCAGGGGTGTCACTAGCACGTTAAGAGACCATACAATAAGTGTCAGGGGCCCGAGACTGTTCAACTGCCTCCCAGCATACATAAGGGGGATTACCAACAGACCCCTGGCAGTCTTCAAGCTGGCACTGGACAAGCACCTAAAGTCGGTTCCTGACCAGCCGGGCTGTGGCTCGTACGTTGGTTTGCGTGCAGCCAGCAGCAACAGCCTGGTTGATCAGGCTCTGATCCACCAGGAGGCCTGGTCACAGACCGGGCCGCGGGGGCGTTGACCCCCGGAACTCTCTCCAGGTAAACTCCAGGTAAACGGCAGCTCTGATGAAAACTCACACTCACACGAGCTTTTAAATCTCTGCACAAAATTCAATTTAAACCAGCAAATAATAGAGCCTACTAGACTGGAGAATACTCTAGACCTCATCTTCACTAACAATGATGATCTGATAAGAAATGTCACCATATCAAAAACAATATACTCAGATCACAACATAATTGAGGTTCAGACATGTATGCGTGGAGCCCCAGACCGACAAAATGAGACTAGTCACGAGGGAGCATTCACCAAATTCAACTTCAATAACAAAAACATAAAGTGGGACCAAGTAAACCAAGTCCTAACCGATATAAGCTGGGAAGATATACTAAGCAACACAGACCCAAACTTATGCCTAGAACAGATTAACTCGGTGGCACTCGATGTATGCACAAGGCTTATTCCTCTAAGAAAAAGGAGGAGTAGATGTAAAATAGAAAGAGACAGGCGCTCCCTTTACAGGCGACGGAAAAGAATAACAGAGCGGCTAAAAGAGGTCAATATATCTGAAATGCGCAGGGAGACACTGGTCAGAGAAATAGCAAGCATCGAACTTAAGCTAAAAGAATCCTTTAGGAGTCAGGAATCGCGGGAAGAACTAAAAGCTATAAATGAAATCGAAAGAAACCCAAAGTATTTCTTCTCCTATGCCAAATCAAAATCGAGAACAACGTCCAGTATTGGGCCCCTACTTAAACAAGATGGGTCCTACACAGATGACAGCAAGGAAATGAGTGAGCTACTCAAGTCCCAATATGACTCAGTTTTTAGCAAGCCGCTAACCAGACTGAGAGTCGAAGATCAAAATGAATTTTTTATGAGAGAGCCACAAAATTTGATTAACACAAGCCTATCCGATGTTATCCTGACGCCAAATGACTTCGAACAGGCGATAAATGACATGCCCATGCACTCTGCCCCAGGGCCAGACTCATGGAACTCTGTGTTCATCAAGAACTGCAAGAAGCCCCTATCACGAGCCTTTTCCATCCTATGGAGAGGGAGCATGGACACGGGGGTCGTCCCTCAGTTACTAAAAACAACAGACATAGCCCCACTCCACAAAGGGGGCAGTAAAGCAACAGCAAAGAACTACAGACCAATAGCACTAACATCCCATATCATAAAAATCTTTGAAAGGGTCCTAAGAAGCAAGATCACCACCCATCTAGAAACCCATCAGTTACACAACCCAGGGCAACATGGGTTTAGAACAGGTCGCTCCTGTCTGTCTCAACTACTGGATCACTACGACAAGGTCCTAAATGCACTAGAAGACAAAAAGAATGCAGATGTAATATATACAGACTTTGCAAAAGCCTTCGACAAGTGTGACCATGGCGTAATAGCGCACAAAATGCGCGCTAAAGGAATAACAGGAAAAGTCGGTCGATGGATCTATAATTTCCTCACTAACAGAACACAGAGAGTAGTCGTCAACAGAGTAAAGTCCGAGGCAGCTACGGTGAAAAGCTCTGTTCCACAAGGCACAGTACTAGCTCCCATCTTGTTCCTCATCCTCATATCCGACATAGACAAGGATGTCAGCCACAGCACCGTGTCTTCCTTTGCAGATGACACCCGAATCTGCATGACAGTGTCTTCCATTGCAGACACTGCAAGGCTCCAGGCGGACATCAACCAAATCTTTCAGTGGGCTGCAGAAAACAATATGAAGTTCAACGATGAGAAATTTCAATTACTCAGATATGGTAAACATGAGGAAATTAAATCTTCATCAGAGTACAAAACAAATTCTGGCCACAAAATAGAGCGAAACACCAACGTCAAAGACCTGGGAGTGATTATGTCGGAGGATCTCACCTTCAAGGACCATAACATTGTATCAATCGCATCTGCTAGAAAAATGACAGGATGGATAATGAGAACCTTCAAAACTAGGGAGGCCAAGCCCATGATGACACTCTTCAGGTCACTTGTTCTATCTAGGCTGGAATATTGCTGCACTCTAACAGCACCTTTCAAGGCAGGTGAAATTGCCGACCTAGAAAATGTACAGAGAACTTTCACGGCGCGCATAACGGAGATAAAACACCTCAATTACTGGGAGCGCTTGAGGTTTCTAAACCTGTATTCCCTGGAACGCAGGAGGGAGAGATACATGATTATATACACCTGGAAAATCCTAGAGGGACTAGTACCGAACTTGCACACGAAAATCACTCACTACGAAAGCAAAAGACTTGGCAGACGATGCACCATCCCCCCAATGAAAAGCAGGGGTGTCACTAGCACGTTAAGAGACCATACAATAAGTGTCAGGGGCCCGAGACTGTTCAACTGCCTCCCAGCACACATAAGGGGGATTACCAACAGACCCCTGGCAGTCTTCAAGCTGGCACTGGACAAGCACCTAAAGTCAGTTCCTGATCAGCCGGGCTGTGGCTCGTACGTTGGTTTGCGTGCAGCCAGCAGCAACAGCCTGGTTGATCAGGCGCTGATCCACCAGGAGGCCTGGTCACAGACCGGGCCGCGGGGGCGTTGACCCCCGAAACTCTCTCCAGGTAAACTCCAGGTACTATGATTGTTCTCTCCCCCCAGCACTATGATTGTTGTGTCCCCCTAGTACTATGATTGTTCTCTCCCCTAGTACTATGATTGTTGTCTCCCCTAGTACTATGATTGTTCTCTCCCCTAGTACTATTTACCTGGAGTTTACCTGGAGAGAGTTTCGGGGGTCAATGCCCCCGCGGCCCGGTCTGTGACCAGGCCTCCTGGTGGATCAGCGCCTGATCAACCAGGCTGTTGCTGCTGGCTGCACGCAAACCAACGTACGAGCCACAGCCCGGCTGATCAGGAACTGACTTTAGGTGCTTGTCCAGTGCCAGCTTGAAGACTGCCAGGGGTCTGTTGGTAATCCCCCTTATGTGTGCTGGGAGGCAGTTGAACAGTCTCGGGCCCCTGACACTTATTGTATGGTCTCTTAACGTGCTAGTGACACCCCTGCTTTTCATTGGGGGGATGGTGCATCGTCTGCCAAGTCTTTTGCTTTCGTAGTGAGTGATTTTCGTGTGCAAGTTCGGTACTAGTCCCTCTAGGATTTTCCAGGTGTATATAATCATGTATCTCTCCCTCCTGCGTTCCAGGGAATACAGGTTTAGAAACCTCAAGCGCTCCCAGTAATTGAGGTGTTTTATCTCCGTTATGCGCGCCGTGAAAGTTCTCTGTACATTTTCTAGGTCGGCAATTTCACCTGCCTTGAAAGGTGCTGTTAGAGTGCAGCAATATTCCAGCCTAGATAGAACAAGTGACCTGAAGAGTGTCATCATGGGCTTGGCCTCCCTAGTTTTGAAGGTTCTCATTATCCATCCTGTCATTTTTCTAGCAGATGCGATTGATACAATGTTATGGTCCTTGAAGGTGAGATCCTCCGACATGATCACTCCCAGGTCTTTGACGTTGGTGTTTCGCTCTATTTTGTGGCTCTATTTTGATGTCTTCCCCTAGTACTATGATTGTTGTCTCCCCTAGTACTATGATTGTTCTCTTCCCTAGTACTATGATTGTTCTCTCTTCCTAGTACTATGATTGTTGTCTCCCCCTAGTACTATGATTGTTCTCTCCCCCTAGTACCATGATTGTTCTCTCCCCCTAGTACTATGATTGTTCTCTCCCCTTTGTACTATGATTGTTGTCTCTCCCTAGTACTATGATTGTTATCTAACCCTAGTACTATGATTGTTGTCTCAACTAGTACTATGATTGTTCTCTCCCCCTAGTACTATGATTGTTTTCTCTTCCTAGTGCTATGAGTGTTGTCTCCCCTTAGTACTAGGATTATTGTCTCCCCCTAGTAATATGATCTGATAAGAAATGTCACCATATCAAAAACAATATACTCAGATCACAACATAATTGAGGTTCAGACATGTATGCGCGGAGCCCCAGACCGACAAAATGAGACTAGTCACGAGGGAGCATTCACCAAATTCAACTTCAATAACAAAAACATAAAGTGGGACCAAGTAAACCAAGTCCTAACCGATATAAGCTGGGAAGATACACTAAGCAACACAGACCCAAACTTATGCCTAGAATAGATTAACTCGGTGACACTCGATGTATGCACAAGGCTTATTCCTCTAAGAAAAAGGAGGAGTAGATGTAAAATAGAAAGAGACAGGCGCTCCCTTTACAGGCGACGGAAAAGAATAACAGAGCGGCTAAAAGAGGTCAATATATCTGAAATGCGCAGGGAGACACTGGTCAGAGAAATAGCAAGCATCGAACTTAAGCTAAAAGAATCCTTTAGGAGTCAGGAATCGCGGGAAGAACTAAAAGCCATAAATGAAATCGAAAGAAACCCAAAGTATTTCTTCTCCTATGCCAAATCAAAATCGAGAACAACGTCCAGTATTGGGCCCCTACTTAAACAAGATGGGTCCTACACAGATGACAGCAAGGAAATGAGTGAGCTACTCAAGTCCCAATATGACTCAGTTGTTAGCAAGCCGCTAACCAGACTGAGAGTCGAAGATCAAAATGAATTTTTTATGAGAGAGCCACAAAATTTGATTAACACAAGCCTATCCGATGTTATCCTGACGCCAAATGACTTCGAACAGGCGATAAATGACATGCCCATGCACTCTGCCCCAGGGCCAGACTCATGGAACTCTGTGTTCATCAAGAACTGCAAGAAGCCCCTATCACGAGCCTTTTCCATCCTATGGAGAGGGAGCATGGACACGGGGGTCGTCCCTCAGTTACTAAAAACAACAGACATAGCCCCACTCCACAAAGGGGGCAGTAAAGCAACAGCAAAGAACTAAAGACCAATAGCACTAACATCCCATATCATAAAAATCTTTGAAAGGGTCCTAAGAAGCAAGATCACCACCCATCTAGAAACCCATCAGTTACACAACCCAGGGCAACATGGGTTTAGAACAGGTCGCTCCTGTCTGTCTCAACTACTGGATCACTACGACAAGGTCCTAAATGCACTAGAAGACAAAAAGAATGCAGATGTAATATATACAGACTTTGCAAAAGCCTTCGACAAGTGTGACCATGGCATAATAGCGCACAAAATGCGCGCTAAAGGAATAACAGGAAAAGTCGGTCGATGGATCTATAATTTCCTCACTAACAGAACAAAGAGAGTAGACGTCAACAGAGTAAAGTCCGAGGCAGCTACGGTGAAAAGCTCTGTTCCACAAGGCACAGTACTAGCTCCCATCTTGTTCCTCATCCTCATATCCGACATAGACAAAGATGTCAGCCACAGCACCGTGTCTTCCTTTGCAGATGACACCCGAATCTGCATGACAGTGTCTTCCATTGCAGACACTGCAAGGCTCCAGGCAGACATTGCAGACACTGCAAGGCTCCAGGCGGACATCAACCAAATCTTTCAGTGGGCTGCAGAAAACAATATGAAGTTCAACGATGAGAAATTTCAATTACTCAGATATGGTAAACATGAGGAAATTAAATCTTCATCAGAGTACAAAACAAATTCTGGCCACAAAATAGAGCGAAACACCAACATCAAAGACCTGGGAGTGATCATGTCGGAGGATCTCACCTTCAAGGACCATAACATTGGAAGATAAGATATCGTTCGGATTTTTAACCCCTGAGGTTAGCCACCCAGGATAACCCAAGAAAGTCAGTGCGTCATCGAGGACTGTCTAACTTATTTCCATTGGGGTCCTTAATCTTGTCCCCCAGGATGCGACCCACACCAGTCGACTAACACCCAGGTACCTATTTGCTGCTAGGTGAACAGGACAACAGGTGTAAGGAAACGTGTCGAATGTTTCCACCCGCCGGGAATCGAACCCGGGCCCTCCGTGTGTGAAGCGGGAGCTTTAGCCACCAGGCCACCGGGCCACGTATCAATCGCATCTGCTAGAAAAATGACAGGATGGATAGTGAGAACCTTCAAAACTAGGGAGGCCAAGCCCATGATGACACTCTTCAGGTCACTTGTTCTATCTAGGCTGGAATATTGCTGCACACTAACAGCACCTTTCAAGGCAGGTGAAATTGCCGACATAGAAAATGTACAGAGAACTTTCACGGCGCGCATAACGGAGATAAAACACCTCAATTACTGGGAGCGCTTGAGGTTTCTAAACCTGTATTCCCTGGAACGCAGGAGGGAGAGATACATGATTATATACACCTGGAAAATCCTAGAGGGACTAGTACCGAACTTGCACACGAAAATCACTCACTACGAAAGCAAAAGACTTGGCAGACGATGCACCATCCCCCCAATGAAAAGCAGGGGTGTCACTAGCACGTTAAGAGACCATACAATAAGTGTCAGGGGCCCGAGACTGTTCAACTGCCTCCCAGCACACATAAGGGGGATTACCAACAGACCCCTGGCAGTCTTCAAGCTGGCACTGGACAAGCACCTAAAGTCAGTTCCTGATCAGCCGGGCTGTGGCTCGTACGTTGGTTTGCGTGCAGCCAGCAGCAACAGCCTGGTTGATCAGGCGCTGATCCACCAGGAGGCCTGGTCACAGACCGGGCCGCGGGGGCGTTGACCCCCGAAACTCTCTCCAGGTAAACTCCAGGTAAACTTCCCCTAGTACTGTGATTGTTCTCTCCCCCTAGTACTATAATTGTTGTCTCCCCCTAGTACTATTATTGTTGTCTCCCCCTAGTACTAATATTGTTGTCTCCCCCTAGTACTATGATTGTTTTCTCCCCCTAGTACTATGATTGTTTTCTCCCCCTAGTACTATGATTGTTTTCTCCCCCTAGTACTATGATTGTTTTCTCCCCCTAGTACTATGATTGTTGTCTCCCCCTAGTACTATGATTGTTTTCTCCCCCTAGTACTATGATTGTTTTCTCCCCCTAGTACTATGATTGTTGTCTCCCCTAGTACTATGATTGTTGTCTCCCCCTTGTACTATGATTGTTGTCTCTCCCCCTAGTACTATGATTGTCGTCCCCCTAGTACTATGATTGTTGTCTCTCCCTAGTACTATGGTTGCTCTCTCCCTCTAGTACTATGAATGTTGTATCCCCCTAGTACTGTGATTGTTCTCTCCCCCTAGTACTATTATTGTTGTCTCCCCCTAATACTATGATTGTTCTCTCCCCCTAGTACTATGATTGTCGTCCCCCTAGTACTATGATTGTCGTCCCCCTAGTACTATGATTGTTGTCTACCCCTAGTAATATGATTGTTCTCTCCCCCTAGTACTATTATTGTTGTCTCCCCCTAGTACTATGATTGTCGTCCCCCTAGTTCTATGATTGTTGTCTCACCTAGTACTGTAATTGTTGTCTCCCCCTAGTACTATGATTGTTGTCTCCCCCTAGTACTATGATTGTTGTCTCCCCCTAGTACTATGATTGTTCTCTCCCCCTAGTACTATGATTGTCGTCCCCCTAGTTCTATGATTGTTGTCTCACCTAGTACTGTAATTGTTGTCTCCCCCTAGTACTATGATTGTTCTCTCCCCCTAGTACTATTATTGTTGTCTCCCCCTAATACTATGATTGTTCTCTCCCCCTAGTACTATGATTGTCGTCCCCCTAGTACTATGATTGTTGTCTCACCTAGTACTGTAATTGTTGTCTCCCTGTAGTACTATGATTGTCGTCCCCCTAGTACTATGATTGTTGTCTCTCCCTAGTACTATGATTGTTCTCTCCCCCTAGTACTATGATTGTTGTATCCCCCTAGTACTATGATTGTTGTCTCACCTAGTACTGTGATTGTTGTCTCCCTGTAGTACTATGATTGTTGTCTCCCCCTAGTACTATGATTGTTGTCTCCCCCTAGTACTATGATTGTTGCCTCCCCCTAGTACTATGATTGTTGTCTCCCCCTAGTACTATGATTGTTGCCTCCCCCTAGTACTATGATACTTGTCTCCCCCTAGTACTGTGATTGTTGTCTCTTCCTAGTACTATGATTGTTTTCTCCCCCTAGTACTATGATTGTTGTCTCACCTAGTACTGTGATTGTTGTCTCCCTCTAGTACTATGATTGTTGTCTCCCCCTAGTACTGTGATTGTTGTCTCCCCCTAGTACTATGTTTGTTGTCTCCCCCTAGTACTATGATTGTTGTCTCCCCCTAGTACTATGATTGTCTCCCCTTGTACTATGATTGTTTTCTCCCCCTAGTACTATGATTGTTGTCTCCCCCTAGTACTATGATTGTTGTCTCCCCCTAGTACTATGATTGTTCTCTCCCCCTAGTACTATGACTGTTGTCTCCCCCTAGTATTATGATTGTTGTTTCCCCCTAGTACTATGATTGTTGTCTCCCCCTAGTACTATGATTGTTCTCTCCCCCTAGTACTATGATTGTTCTCTCCCCCTAGTACTATGATTGTTGTCTCCCCTAGTACTATGATTGTTGTCTCCCCGTAGCGTTATGATTGTTCTCTCCCCCTAGTACTATGATTGTTCTCTCCCCCTAGTACTATGATTGTTGTCTCCCCCTAGTACTATGATTGTTGTCTCCCCCTAGTACTATGATTGTTGTCTCCCCCTAGTACTATGATTGTTCTCTCCCCCTAGTACTATGATTGTTGTCTCCCCTAGTACTATGATTGTTGTCTCCCCGTAGCGTTATGATTGTTGTCTCTCCCTAGTACTATGATTGTTGTCTCCCCCTAGTACTATGATTGTTGTCTCCCCCTAGTACTATGATTGTTGTCTCTCCTTAGTACTATGATTGTTGTCTCCCCTAGTACTTTGATTGTTGTTTCCCCCTAGTAATATGATTGTTGTCTCCCCCTAGTACTATGATTGTTGTCTCCCCTAGTACTTTGATTGTTGTTTCCCCCTAGTAATATGATTGTTGTCTCCCCTAGTACTATGATTGTTGTCTCCCCCTAGTACTATGAATGTTGTCTCCTCCTAGTACTATGATTGTTGTCTCCCCTAGTACTATGATTGTTGTCTCCCCCTAGTACTATGATTGTTGTCTCCCCCTAGTACTATGATTGTTCTCTCCCCCTAGTACTATGATTGTTGTCTCCCCCTAGTACTATGATTGTTGTCTCCCCCTAGTACTATGATTGTTCTCTCCCCCTAGTACTATTACCTGGAGTTTACCTGGAGAGTTTCGGGGGTCAACGCCCCGCGGCCCGGTCTGTGACCAGGCCTCCTGGTGGATCAGCGCCTGATCAACCAGGCTGTTGCTGCTGGCTGCACGCAAACCAACGTACGAGCCACAGCCCGGCTGATCAGGAACTGACTTTAGGTGCTTGTCCAGTGCCAGCTTGAAGACTGCCAGGGGTCTGTTGGTAATCCCCCTTATGTGTGCTGGGAGGCAGTTGAACAGTCTCGGGCCCCTGACACTTATTGTATTGTCTCTTAACGTGCTAGTGACACCCCTGCTTTTCATTGGGGGGATGGTGCATCGTCTGCCAAGTCTTTTGCTCTCGTAGTGAGTGATTTTCATGTGCAAGTTCGGTACTAGTCCCACTAGGATTTTCCAGGTGTATATAATCATGTATCTCTCCCTCCTGCATTCCAGGGAATACAGGTTTAGAAACCTCAAGCGCTCCCAGTAATTGAGGTGTTTTATCTCCGTTATGCGCGCTGTGAAAGTTCTCTGTACATGGCGCGCATAACGGAGATAAAACACCTCAATTACTGGGAGCGCTTGAGGTTTCTAAACCTGTATTCCCTGGAACGCAGGAGGGAGAGAAATTAAATCTTCATCAGAGTACAAAACAAATTCTGGCCACAAAATAGAGCGAAACACCAACGTCAAAGACCTGGGAGTGATCATGTCGGAGGATCTCACCTTCAAGGACCATAACATTGTATCAATCGCATCTGCTAGAAAAATGACAGGATGGATAATGAGAACCTTCAAAACTAGGGAGGCCAAGCCCATGATGACACTCTTCAGGTCACTTGTTCTATCTAGGCTGAAATATTGCTGCACACTAACAGCACCTTTCAAGGCAGGTGAAATTGCCGACCTAGAAAATGTACAGAGAACTTTCACGGCGCGCATAACGGAGATAAAACACCTCAATTACTGGGAGCGCTTGAGGTTCCTAAACCTGTATTCCCTGGAATGCAGGAGGGAGAGATACATGATTATATACACCTGGAAAATCATAGAGGGACTAGTACCGAACTTGCACATGAAAATCACTCACTACGAAAGCAAAAGACTTGGCAGACGATGCAACATCCCCCCAATGAAAAGCAGGGGTGTCACTAGCACGTTAAGAGACCATACAATAAGTGTCAGGGGCCCGAGACTGTTCAACTGCCTCCCAGCATACATAAGGGGTATTACCAACAGACCCCTGGCAGTCTTCAAGCTGGCACTGGACAAGCACCTAAAGTCAGTTCCTGATCAGCCGGGCTGTGGCTCGTACGTTGGTTTGCGTGCAGCCAGCAGCAACAGCCTGGTTGATCAGGCTCTGATCCACCAGGAGGCCTGGTCACAGACCGGGTCGCGGGGGGGTTGACCCCCGGAACTCTCTCCAGGTAAACTCCAGGTAAACTCCAGGTAATGAAACTGTAATGCAATACAAGGTATAATATAGCACAATTCATCGAATGAAACTCAACGTTGAGATTACACAATAGAAGTGATAAAAAAAAATTTGATCGATCGTTCTGTATTCATGTGATCTACGGATTCTGAGGGAGGAATATATACAAAGAAAGAAGTGTTTAACAGAAAGGCAGATTCGGTGCACTCAGATCTAGACTGTTAACTCTCAGAATTCGGAGAGAACACGAACACAAAAAAAAAAAATTCTTGAATACTGATAAGTTGATACTGTAATTATTCATCTATACAGGTTATTTACATTTAACCCCAACTCTGCTAGGGTGAGATTGACATAAGCAGAATGGGTGTCATCTCTGGGAGGATCAAACTCTGTTGCACTGGCTAACTCATGCTGTATTTGAGGCAAATCTGAATTGGAAGTAACAAATGATACTTCAGGATTTCTCAATACCTGTCGTGTACGTAGGGAATAACGACATTCAGGTTGATCGTCTGACTGAGTATCAGAGGTAGAGAGTACAGGATCAGGAGGATTGTCAGAGTCTGTCACATTAGTCTGGGTTGGAGCATCATTATCATCACATACTAACTTCATATGATCTAAATGCGATTCTTTATACTGACCAGTACTGATTTCTCTAACCTTATACTTATTACCAGTGATATGTTCAACTACTCGATAAGGACCAACAAACTTTTGATCAAGCTTTGGCATTGCAGACGTTTTGTTAAAGTTAGTCAGCATAATTCTTGAACCTACTTTGATTTTGGACGACTTTGCTTGAGTGTTTGCGACTCTTGTAAATTCTGCTGTTGATTTATGAAGTGTTTCACGGATTCTTCTAAAGATGCTTTGAGCTAGGCTGGTACGAGTTGCTATGAAATCATCAGGGTTGTAATTTGGTTTTGGATTAGAATATAGCAACTCATAAGGCAAACGTTTATCTACACCGTACAATGCATAATGTGGAGTGTCACCTATAGAAACATTGTAAGCAGAATTTATAGCACACTGCACATCAGGTATAACTTCATCCCAAGTTTCACTGTTGGGATTGATAGTGGCTCTCAAGACATCAAGTACTTTCTTATTGGTTCGTTCCGCTAACCCATTGCTGGCAGGATGATGAGGAACAATGGTGGATTTAGAGATCTTGTACAAGGTACACAAATTTTCAAGAATCTCATTACAGAATTCACCTCCATTATCTGTTACTAGGGACTTAGGGGTGGTATGCCTGCAGATAATGCGTTCTTTAAACGCTTTAGCTACTGTCTCGGCAGTCTTATCTGCAATAGGAACTAACTCACAATATCTGGTGAAATGGTCTACCATAACACACAGATGTTTGTTGCCTTGGAGGGAACATTGGAAATTAGTTAACAAATCTAGTGCAACTCTTTCCCACGGTTCACTAGTAGTTGGATACACTTGGATTGGATTAGGACCATTAGCATTACCTTTATGTTTCATGCAGCCTATAACAATCGGTGCCATTTACCGGATACCTCACACAAACATCCCAAATTTCAGTGAGAAATTAAAGTCACTAATAACAAACAGACAAATGAATAAGCACCACCTTCTCTTAGCTGGAGACTTCAACATCAACCTTGGCTTACTAGATGATCAGCCTGTAACTGACTTCATCAACAATATGAACAACACACTTCTCATACCAACAATAACTAAACCAACCAGGCTCACTGAGACAAGTGCAACCATAATAGACCACATATGGACCAATATACTAGCCCCCCTTAAATCAGGGATAATCACAGATAGCACTACAGACCACTACCCTACCTTCCTCCTGACAAACATTAGTAAACCACCACTTGAATACAACAAAGTCTCATTTAGACTCCATGACGAGGCCTCAGTAAGGAAGTTCACAGCTGACCTAGAGACTGTTGACTGGCCTACAGAATTCTCCAAGGCCAATGGTATTGATGACTGGACAGACATTTTTCTTAACAAATTACTTAGACTATACAACAAACATTGTCCTATAAAAACAAAACAGATCACAAACAAACGGCTTGGTTGCCCATGGCTAACCAGCACCATTCTGAAATCCATTGACAAGAAACACCAATATGAAAAGCAATATAGACAGGGCTTAATACACAAAGATATTCTTAAACACTATTCATCAGCTCTCACCAAAGTAATAAAGAAAGCCAAACAACTATACTACTCCAGTAGATTCACAGACACTAGAGGAGATATAAAAAAGACCTGGAAAACACTCTCTCAGATTCTAGGGACCCACAAACTGAGAAAAACCAAGAATATTGTCCTAACTAAACCTAATGAAACACCACTACATCCCACTGACACAGCTAACAAGATAAACGACTTCTTCTCAACCATAGGATCTAATCTCGCCAGTAAAATCCCACATACCAATGCCCATGCCGGGGACTACCTAGATGGGAATTTCCCTAATTCCTTCTATCTTGCACCAACTGAGCCCATGGAAGTCACCGAGATTATAAAGTCACTTAAAAATAACTCGGGGAATCTGTCTCATGTCCCACCATTACTGTACAAGCGAGCGGCCCATGTCCTTTCGCATGCTATTTCATTACTTTTTAACAAGTCACTAGAGACTAGCACCTTCCCGAAACTACTCAAGATGGCAAGGGTTACACCAATACATAAAGGTGGTGACCCTACAGACTTAAACAACTATAGGCCAATATCTAACTTACCATTGCTATCCAAAATCTTTGAGAAACTCGTGCACAGGAGACTGTATTCATTTATAACGGCTCAAAACATACTCAACCCCTGCCAATTTGGATTCAGGAAAAATAAAAGCACTAATGATGCAATCATAAAAATGCTAGATCTGCTTTACACAGCATTGGAAAATAAGGAATATCCACTAGGAATTTTTATTGACCTAAGAAAAGCTTTTGACACAGTAGACCACGACATCCTACTCCACAAACTTGATCATTACGGTATAAGAGGCCATGCGCTTGCTTATTTCAAATCTTACATTACTAATAGGTATCAGTATGTCACCATTAAAGACACAGCATCAGCAACACGGCCACTTGATACTGGAGTTCCGCAGGGAAGTGTCCTTGGTCCCCTGCTCTTCCTCATATACATCAATGACCTTCCAAACGTATCCCAACACCTGAAACCCATTCTCTTTGCTGACGACACGACTTATGTCATCTCTCACCCTAATCTTGCCACCCTCAACACCATTGTGAATGAGGAGCTGATTAAAATATCGACTTGGATGACAGCCAATAAACTTACGCTTAACACTGACAAAACCTACTATATTATGTTTGGTAGCAGAGCAGGAGATGCACAAATTAACATTAAGATTGACAACACTCTAATTACCAGAAATAATGGGGGCAAATTCCTAGGCTTATACCTTGACAACAACCTGAATTTCAGCACCCATATCCAGCATATAACCAAAAAAGTATCCAAAACGGTTGGGATCCTCTCCAAGATACGATACTACGTGCCGCAAAATGCCCTTCTCACACTATACCACTCACTTATTTATCCATACCTCACCTATGCTATTTGTGCTTGGGGATCAACTGCAGCAACACACCTAAAGCCAATAATAACCCAACAAAAAGCTGCAGTAAGAATAATCACTAAATCCCATCCCTGGCAACACACCCCCCCACTCTTCATAGACCTAAACTTACTCCCTGTTCAGTACATCCACACTTACTACTGTGCAATCTACATCTACAGGGCCTTAAACTCTAATATCAACCTTGACCTAAAACGCTTTCTTGATAGTTGTGACAGAACCCACAGGCATAACACCAGACACAAACATCTCTACGACATTCCCCGTGTCCGACTAAACCTTTACAAAAATTCAATGTATGTCAAAGGCCCTAAAATCTGGAATACCCTACCTGAGAACTCTAGAACTGCAGACACATTCATCACCTTCAAAACTACCATTAGAAAACATCTTATCTCCCTGATACACCCCGTCAACTAACTACACGAATACCACCTGGTGGTTCACACTTACACTCACTCACTTTGACCATAAACAGAAATATTAATCTCAATCTTAAAATAATGAATCCTGTGATACTCCAATACTGAAACTATGTACTGTGCCAAAACAAAAGCATTCACATTGCTAAACTCACAAACTAGTATTTAGTCACTTAGCCATAATACCAACTTACCTCATAATTTGTAATATTTTACAATTAAGAATAAAACTAAGTCTGCCCGAAATGCCTAGCCATGCTAAGCGTTCTAGTGGTACACTCTGTAATCACTATTTTACTACATGTAAACCACACAATAACCAAATTTCTGTAAACTCAGCATTGTAATCCTTATAGAGAATAAACTTTGAATTTGAATTTGAATTTGAATTTGAACCACATGGGATCTGTTCGTTCTTATTGGAGGAATGAACAAACTCGGTGTAGTGGATGACTCTTCCCGGTTGAAAAATAGCGCTATAACACGCAGTGAGCAAGGGAGATAACGGATCTATCTCTCACTGCAAGCACAGGGGAAAAGAAATGAGCATGGTCGACAATACTTGTACGTATTGTCGACCGTGCTCATGTTGGGGGCAGGAGCTGGCAGATTTTCCAGACAGTGGTCAACTTTTAACAGCTGTTCCTGGAATTGCTGGGACGTTGCATCCGGAGGCTTGTAGACTACCACAATGACTAGGTTTTGGTTCTCGATCTTTTTTGCTAAAACTTCCACTACATCATTTGAGGCATTAAGCAGTTCTGTGCAAACAAGTGATTCTGCAATATACAGGCCAACCCCCCCCTTTTGTCTGTTCACTCTGTCACATCTGTATAGGTTGTAACCTGGGAGCCATATTTCGTTCTCCAAGTGATCCTTTATGTGGGTCTCAGTGAAAGCCGCGGACATTGCATTTGCCTCTGCAAGCAGTCCACGGATGAAAGGTATTTTGTTGTTTGTTGCTGGCTTTAGACCCTGTATATTTGCAAAGAAGAATGTCATCGGACTGGTGGTATTGTTGGTACTGGGGGGGGGACTTTTTTTCCGGCATTAGTATCTGTATCTGTTGGTTTGGAGTGGAGGCCATCGACTGTGGTTCCACTCCAGGAATGACTGGATTTGGTGTACGATTTCTGCCGTTTCCTGCTTGTTATTTAATCCTTAAAAGTTAGTTCCTTTGTATAAAGGCAAAGGGGACAAAAGAGAGTGCAAAAATTATAGGGGGATAAGTCTGTTGAGTATACCTGATAAAGTGTATGGTAGAGTTATTATTGAAAGAATTAAGAGTAAGACGGAGAATAGGATAGCAGATGAACAAGGAGGCTTTAGGAAAGGTAGGGAGTGTGTGGACCAGGTGCTTACAGTGAAACATATAAGTGAACAGTATTTAGATAAGGCTAAAGAGGTCTTTGTGGCATTTATGGATTTGGAAAAGGCGTATGACAGGGTGGATAGGGGGCAATGTGGCACTAAAAAACCTCTCCATCTTGAGTGGCTGTGGCTACCCAGGTTTTCCCATGGCCTGGATGTTTTGTATCTTTTTGTCCCCTTTAGATGGTGTGCCTGGCAATTTAAGTTATAGCACAGTTTTTCCTGTACTGAAGAGGTACACATTTCAGGGTGAAAAAGCTTACAGGAAGGGAGTTTGCATTTTCCTGCTGTCATATGGGCATGGCATTTTCTAGGGTGGTCATAGTTGCACGTCCCGTCTGTTTTTCCAGATTTCCCATGCCTGCAGATACCAAGTGCAAAGTATGTGCACAGGCTTGGTTTCCGTTTGCCTTGGGTTTCTGTGACTGTATTCCCTGTTGGTGCATGTTTACCTGTGTCTTTCCTATCCTCCCTAGCACTAACAATGGAGCTCCCACCAGTTGTTTTTGGTAATATATCCTCACTATTGCTAGTGGAGTCCTCTTGTTTGCTATTTCCTGTGGTATTTCTAGTTTGCAATATTGGTTTTATCTTGTCCTTGACTACACTTGTTTCCCCATTACAGCTCCTGTCTCCCATGAGGTCATTTATGTGCATTCCCTAATGCGTATATTTCCTGACTACCTGGACAGCACCTCCAGCTTCACCATTACTGTCTCCCAGGACAGCATTATCAGCCCCACATTTACTGACTACCAGGGCAGCACCTCCAGCCTTACAGTTTCTAACTACATGGCCAGCACCAAGGGTGATACCATCCAGCCCAGACTTTTTATTTTCCCATCTGTTATAGAATGCTTCCAGATTGTCTATGAAAGCAGCTTTGATGTTATCCTTCTTTAATACCCTTGTGTGATTTTAGTCCACAGATTTATCTCATTTGGACATACCCAAAAACACTTCCCTGTTTTAATATTGCTTGTAGCTAGTTCTTGGATATCTACACAAGGGGCGTGACACCAATTTCCACAAAAATGACAATTTATCCATGTGGAAGCCCGTTTGTTTGATTGACTGCAGACTACACACAGCTTCATAATGATTTGAATGGTTGATTTACTGTAATTCTACTAGCAACCTCTTGAATATTCTACTAATAACCTCCTTAAAGTGAAGCTCTAGCTATTTGTATTTCTATTTCTAACTGTACTTGTATATTAGGACAGCTTACCGGAGTACGTTTGTTTTATATTTATTGTTTGTGTTTGATAAGGGCGCCTAAAACCCCGTCTGTTTACGGTCTGCTTTATTGTTCAACGAATCCGTCCAACGAATCACGTCCCTCCAGAAACTGTAGTTAAACAGATTCTGTGTTCGACGTTTCTAATCTTATATCATGTCTAAGACAACAATTTAAATTTTCTCTGACTTACATCGCCACTCCACCACCCTTCCTGTTGACCCTATCAGTGTGGAATAGTTTATAACCCTGTATGTTGCATTCAGAAGGCATTTCTCTATCTTTCAGGTTGAACCAGGTCTCTGTTATACCAATAATGTTATATTACCTACACTTGCAAGTAATCTTAGCTCATCTATCTTATTTCTTAGACTCCTACTATTTGTATAGTAAACCTTATGGGAGCTAGTCATTAGTTGCCCTCTACTATCTCTCTTTGTTTGTTGATCAATTGATTTGCCATTACTAGCAACTTTATTTTGAATATTGTGGTTTCAGGGGTCGAGACTCAGCTCCTGGTCCCGCCTCTTCACCGACCGCTACTGGGTCCTCTCTCTCCCTCCTCCATGAGCTTTATCATACCTCATCTTAAAGCTATGTATAGTTCCTGCCTCCACTACATCACTTGCCAGACTGTTCCACTTCCTGACTACTCTATGACTGAAGAAATACTTCCTATCATCCCTTTGATTCACCTGAGTCTTCAACTTCCACTTGTGACCTCTTGTTTGTGTGTCCCATCTCTGGAACATCCTGTCTCTGTCCACCTTGTCTATTCCATGCAGTATTTTGTATGTTGTTATCATGTCTCCCCTGACCCTCCTATCCTCCAGTGTCGTCAGACCGATTTCCGTTAACTTTTCTTCATAGGACATTCCCCTTACCTCTGAAACTAGCCTTGTTGCAAACCTTTGCGCTTTCTATTATTTCTTGACGTGTTTGACCAGGTGTGGGTTCCAAACTGTTGCTGCGTACTCCAGTATGGGCCTGACGTACACAGTGTATAAAGTCTTGAACGATTCCTTACTGAGGTACCGGAACGCTATTCTCAGGTTTGCCAAGCGCCCAAATGCCGCAGCAGTTATCTGGTTAATGTGTGCTTCTGGCGATGTACTCGGTATTACACTCACTCCTAGATCTTTCTCCTTGAGTGAGGTTTGAAGTGTTTGGCCATCTATCCTAAAGGCAGCTAGGCCAGAGGGGCACCCGTCAGCCAGGCCACAGGGGCACCCATCAGCCAGGCCACAGGGGCACCCGTCAGCCAGGCCACAGGGGCACCCGTCAGCCAGGCCACAGGGGCACCCATCAGCCAGGCCACAGTGGCACCCGTCAGCCAGATCACAGGGGCCCCCGTCAGCCAGGCCACAGGGGCACCCGTCAGCCAGGCCACGGGGATGAGAGGTTCCTCTGGTTTCGTTAAGTACCTACTGAAGCTCCTAAGTACCTCCTACTGTTTAAGACAAGCGATGGAGGCTGTATTCCTCTCCCTGACACCCTCAGGGATCTACCCTCCGCTCCAGGAAAACTTGTGCTCACCTGTGACTCTCTCACCTTTCTGCTGAAGCAGCGTGCACTGTATAGCAAGCTTAAGCTTAATCTACTGAGGCTCTAAGTACCTACTGAAGGCCCTAAGTACCTACTGAAGGCCCTAAGTACCTACTGAAGGCCCTAAGTACCTACTGAAGGCCCTAAGTACCTGCTGAGGCCCTGAGTACCTGCTGAGGCCCTGAGTACCTGCTGAGGCCCTAAGTACCTGCTGAAGGCCCTAAGCACCTACTGAGGCCCTAACTACCTATTGAGGATCTAAGAACCTACTGAGGCCCCTAAGTACCTACTAAGGATATAAATACCTACTGAAGGCCCTAAGTACCTACTGAGGCAGTAAGTACCTACTGAGGCCGTAAGTGCATGCTGAGGCCCTGAGTACCTACTGAGGCCCTAAGTATTTATTGAGGCTCTAAGTACCTACTGAGGCCCCTAAATACCTACTGAGACCTTAAGTACCTATTTAGACCTTGAGTACCTACTGAGACCCCAAAATACATACTGAGACCCTAAGTACCTACTGTGGCCCTGAGTACCTACTGAGGCCCTAAGTACCTTCTGAGGCCCTAAGTACCTTCTGAGGCCCTAAGTACCTATTTACCTGGAGTACCTGGAGAGAGTTCCGGGGGTCAACGCCCCCGCGGCCTGGTCTGTGACCAGGCCTCCTGGTGGATCAGAGCCTGATCAACCAGGCTGTTGCTGCTGGCTGCACGCAAACCAACGTACGAGCCACAGCCCGGTTGGTCAGGAACCGACTTTAGGTGCTTGTCCAGTGCCAGCTTGAAGACTGCCAGGGGTCTGTTGGTAATCCCCCTTATGTATGCTAGGAGGCAGTTGAACAGTCTCGGGCCCCTGACACTTATTGTATGGTCTCTTAACGTGCTAGTGACAACCCTGCTTTTCATTGGGGGGATGTTGCATCGTCTGCCAAGTCTTTTGCTTTCGTAGTGAGTGATTTTCGTGTGCAAGTTCGGTACTAGTCCCTCTAGGATTTTCCAGGTGTATATAATCATGTATCTCTCCCGCCTGCATTCCAGGGAATACAGGTTCAGGAACCTCAAGTGCTCCCAGTAATTGAGGTGTTTTATCTCCGTTATGCGCGCCGTGAAAGTTCTCTGTACATTTTCTAGGTCGGCAATTTCACCTGCCTTGAAAGGTGCTGTTAGTGTGCAGCAATATTCCAGCCTAGATAGAACAAGTGACCTGAAGAGTGTCATCATGGGCTTGGCCTCCCTAGTTTTGAAGGTTCTCATTATCCATCCTGTCATTTTTCTAGCAGATGCGATTGATACAATGTTATGGTCCTTGAAGGTGAGATCCTCCGACATGATCACTCCCAGGTCTTTGACGTTGATGTTTCGCTCTATTTTGTGGCCAGAATTTGTTTTGTACTCTGATGAAGATTTAATTTCCTCGTGTTTACCATATCTGAGTAATTGAAATTTCTCATCGTTTAACTTCATATTGTTTTCCGCAGCCCACTGAAAGATTTGGTTGATGTCCGCCTGGAGCCTTGCAGTGTCTGCAATGGAAGACACTGTCATGCAGATTCGGGTGTCATCTGCAAAGGAAGACACGGTGCGGTGGCTGACATCCTTGTCTATGTCGGATATGAGGATGAGGAACAAGATGGGAGCGAGTACTGTGCCTTGTGGAACAGAGCTTTTCACCGTAGCTGCCTCGCACTTTACTCTGTTGACGACTACTCTCTGTGTTCTGTTAGTGAGGAAATTATAGATCCATCGACCGACTTTTCCTGTTATCCCTTTAGCACGCATTTTGTGCGCTATTACGCCATGGTCACACTTGGCGAAGGCTTTTGCAAAGTCTGTATATATTACATCAGCATTCTTTTTATCTTCTAGTGCATTTAGGACCTTGTCGTAGTGATCCAATAGTTGAGACAGACAGGAGCAACCTGTTCTAAACCCATGTTGCCCTGGGTTGTGTAACTGATGGGTTTCTAGATGGGTGGTGATCTTGCTTCTTAGGACCCTTTCAAAGATTGAGGCCCCTAAATATCTATTCAGGCCCCTAAGTACCTACTGAGGCCCTAAATACCTACTGTGGCTCCTAAGTATCTACTGAGACCCTAAGTACCTACTGAGGCCCTAAGAGCCTACTGAGGCCCCTAAGTACCTACTGAGGCCCTAAGTACCTACTGAAGGCTCTGAGTACCTGTTGAGGCCTTGAGTACCTACTGAGGCCCTAAGTACCTACGGAGGCCCTAAGTACCTATGAGGCCCTAAGCACCTACTGAGGCCCTAAGTACCTACTGAAGGCCCTAAGTAGCTACTGAGACTCCAAGTGCCTACTGAGGCCATAAGTACCTACTGAGGCCCTAAGAACCTACTGAAGGCTCTAAGTACCTGCTGAGGCCTTAAGTACCTGCTTAGGCCCTGAGTACCTACTGAGTGCCTAAGTACCTACTGAGGCCCTGAGTACCTACTGAGGCCCTAAGTACCTACTGTGGCTCCTAAGTACCTACTGAGACCCTAAGCACCTACTGAGGCCTTAAGAGCCTACTGAGGTCTTTAAGTACCAACTGAAGCTATAACTACTTACTGAAGGTCCTAAGTACCTGTTGAGACCATGAGTACCTACTGAGGCCCTAATCACCTACTGAGGCCCTAAGAGGCTACTGAGGCCGCTAAGTACCTACTGAGGCCCCTAAATACTACTGAGGCCACTAAGTAGCTACTGAGTCTCTAAGTACCTACTGAGGCCCCTAAGTAACTACTGAGGCCCTAAATACCTACTGAAGTTCCTGAGTACCTACTGAGACCCTTAAGTACCTACTGAGGCCCTAATTACCTTCTAACATCCTAAATACCTACTGAGGCCCTAAGTACCTACTGAGGCCCCTAAATACCTACTGAGACATTTAGTACCTACTGAGGCCCTGAGTACCTACAGAGGCCCATAAATACCTACTGAGACCCTAAGTGCCTACTGAGGCCCTGAGCACTGAGGCCCTAAGTAGCTACTGAGGCCCCTAAATATCTACTCAGGTTCCTAAGTACCTACTGAGGCCCATAAGTACCTACTGAGGCCACTAAGTAGCTACTGAGGCCCCTAAATATCTACTCAGGCCCATAAGTACCTACTGAGGCTCCTAAGTAACTACCGAGGCCTTAAATATCTACTGAAGTTCCTAAGTACCTACTGAGACCCTTAAGTACCTACCGAGACCCTAATTACCTACTAACATCCTGAGTACCTACTGATGGCCCTAAGTACCCACTAACATATCTAAGTATCTGTCGAGGTACCTAAGCCGGAAAACAGGGCACCTCCCTTTATTTTACCCTATTTGTAGTTGTATGGGTCCACTTAAGGGGTCACTGTCACCCTAATAGGTAAAGGGGACCTAGCGAGTGATTCGAGGTTAGGGAGGGTCGCTCCGCTCCCTTGCATCAAGAGATTCTCCCCTGAAATAAG